>NW_020948840.1:21696288-21802540 GCF_900497805.2 Vombatus ursinus | reverse complement strand
ACATGTTGTGGCATATGATTGTGATGGAATACTATTGTGCTATAAGAAATGAAGGGGATGGTTTCATAAAAACATGAGAAGACTTATATGAACTGATGCTGATGCAAAGTGAGCAGAACTAAAAGAACATTGTACACAGTAAGAGCAATATTGTAACAATAATCAACTGTGAAAGACTTAGCTACTATGATTAATACAATGATTCGTGACAATTCCAAGGTACTCATGATGAAAAATTTTATCTACCTCCGGAGAGAAGTGATAGATTCTGAGTGCAAATTGAAGCATATTTTTTCACTTTTTAAATTTTTCTTGCATTTTTTTTACAATGTGGCTAATCATAGAAACGTTTTACATGACTTCATTTGTATAATGGGCATCATATTTCTTTTCTTCTCAATGAGTGGTGGGGGTGGGAAGATGGAGGTGGAGAGAAGGAGAGAATTTGGAACTAAAAATAAATTTTTTAAAAAAGTATGGTGGACATATCTTTTCAGTTGTTCTTCACTTTCTCCTATGACTACCTGGATCTTGTTCTTCTGGAGTGAGGCTGACAAACCTACTTCCTTTTACTAATGTGCTATTAAATTCTCATGCAGACATATTGGAAGACTTCTGTTCAGACCTAGTCTTGTTTGTCAGATAATTAGGGGAATAAGTCAAAATAAAGGGCTCACGTATAAGCAGGTGTTTGTAGTAAAAAAATTTAATAGCCAAGAATTTTCAAGAAGTAGCTTCATTTCAAAAATCTTAATGCAGAAGCAATAATTCTAATAACATCTCAAGCAAAAGTAATTTTTCCAGTTATATGCTATAAATTTAGCCTCTTTCTTTTGATGTCACATATCTGACATATCATAGTCTTAGTGCCCAACTCACTAAAAGATTTTGTTGTGAAAAGCTGTTTGTTAATTGAAACTGGAATTTTTTATAGAAATATTATGAATAGTGGTTCCATTCTCAGGCCAAACTATAAAAAGTTTGTTCATTTATTTAATCCATAACTATAGCAGAATAACAAAACTAAAGCACTATAAAACCCAACTACCATTTAAAATATTTCTGCGGAAAAATTCATTAAGAGCTCCAATTTGTTATGAAAACAAGTGGTAGCGAGAATAGAGTGAGTGGTGACTTGGAAGGTTTAAAGTAGAGCGAGGATAATTGGTGGGGGTGGGTTCTCATACCTGGGTGATGGAAGTGGGAAGTGGGCTTCAGGGAGGAATGGGGTTCTAACCCCATACAGGGGTTAGTTAGGAAGAGCTGTGACATTTTGAGAATAGAGGTTCTTTATACTAAGAGAAGCTCCAAATTTATACATGATTTAGAAATAAAAGGTCACATCATATCCAAGACACATAAGGAACTGTTTCAAATTTATAAGAGCCACTACCCAATTGATAAATGTTCACAGGAAAGAAAAAGGAATTTTCAAAGGAAGAAATCTAACCTATCAATAACATATGAAAAAATGCTCCAAGTCATTAATAATTACAGAAATGCATATTAAAGCAACTCTGAGGAGCCACTTCCCACCTATCAGATTGATAAAGTTGACAAAAAGGAAAAATGACAAATGTTGGAGGGATTTCAGAAAAATAGGCATAATGGTGCACTGTTGGTTAAGCTATGAATTAGTTCAGCCATTCAGGAAAGCAATCTAGAACTATGCTCCAAAAGTTATTCAACTGTATATGCCCTTTGACCCAGCAATGCCACTACTAGGTCTCTACCTCAAAGAGATCAAAAAAAGAAGAAAAGGAAATGTTTTTGTATATGTACAAAAATATTTATAGCAGCTCTTTTTGTAGTGGCAGAGAACTAAAAATTAAGGGGGTGCCTATCTACTGAGGAATAGCTGAACGAATTTCAGCATATGAGTGTAGTGAAACACTACTGTGCCAAAAGAAATTATGAAAGGGAGGTTTTAGATAAATTTGGGAAGACTTGTATGAATTGATGCAGAGTGAAGAGAACAGAACCATGGGAACAATTTGTACAATAACAATCACGAAGACAAAAATTTTGAAAGAAAGGTGATAGACTCAGGATGCAGAATGAGATACATTTTTGGATGTGGACATTCAATGTTAACAGTTATGTTTATATTATCCTCCATCTGTCTCCAATATTTTTCAAGTTATAGTTTTTTCCTCTCTTTTGCTGCAAACATGGTACTATGTTTCTTCAATTATTTTAGCTTCTTTTTTTTTTAAAGCGGCTCTATTCCCAATGGCTCTCACCCCCTTTCCTCTTCCTGTTTGTCCTCTTGTTCATTAGTTTTTTAAAATTTCATTTTTGCACCTTCTTTTCAGAGATGGTTTCTCTCACTCTCTTGATAATTCTCTTGCAGTCTACCCTAGACCTTCATTCTCTGATTTTTGCACCCTATAATTATCTAGTCTCTATTCTCTATATTAAGGCAGCTAGGTGGCACAGTAGACAGAGTGCCAGATGTGGAGTCAGGAAGACTCATCTTCTTGAGTTCAAATCTGGCCTCAGATACTTACTAACTATGTGATTCTGGGAAAGTCACTTAACCCTGTTTATCTCAGTTCCTCATCTGTAAAATGAGCTGGAAAAAGAAATGGCAAACCACTCTAGTACATTTGCCAAGAAAACTCCAAATGGAGTCATGAAGAGTCGGACATGATTGAAATGACTGAGCAGCAACAACATTCTTTTTATTCCTGATAGACTCATAACTTCCAAGTTATCTATTCTGGGCTCTCCCCTCTTGACGTTTTTGCGACTGCTTTGTAGAGCTTGCCCCAAAGAATACCCTTTTCCATTGTGCCTCACTCTCAAAACAAAGTTGATTACTGAAAGTGACAGAAGACTTTTTCATAGTAGGATTTCCAAGTCCTCAACTATGACTCTTGATTATACACTCCACCACTAATCAATATCTTTCTTCTGGTTACCTTCTTTTTTCCATTTGCTTCAAAATCTTCTCCCTAGGGTCATGCCCTTCCACTCTCCCAGGCACCAAGTGCCCCCCAACAGTTCCAACTCCCCAACTTCTGAGGTAGGACAAGTGGTATTTTCAAGTATCAAATCCCCCAGACATACACTACAAAAAGTCCCCATCTTCCTTCCAGAATGTTTCTTCTCCCATAGGAGCCTCTATCAATGGGACTCTTCCACTACTAAAGCAAAACTTTCCTCCCCCCTCCCTTTTCATTTCTTTCCCCTACCTTCTCCCCTATAGGCTCTTCTCTTTCTGACACCACAGGGGTCACCTTCTCCTCATTGTTAACCCTTGATTTGACACACGCACATCACATACTTCCTTCTTTCTTCTTGCTCCCCTCTTCCCTTTTAATTCACCCTCCCATTTTGTAATACTGTCCTACAAAACAAAACAAAGCAAAACATTGATTCACCTGTAGGCAGGGTATCACCAGGTTCTGTCCATAATACCCCAGGCTTACCTCTTCATTGTTACACACTGACTTCTGCCTTCACCTCTGTCTCTTTGTGAATATTTAGAAAAAAGCCTCTTATTGGTCTCAAGTGAATTTTTAAATTTAACCATTGCATGTCTTGGAATTTGCAGTCTTAGAGTTTTTTCTGGAGGCAATCTGTGAATTCTTTTAGTTCATATTTCATTATCTATGTTCAGAAGCTCTGGGCAGTTTTCTTCTATTATTTTATGCATTATTGCATTATGGTTTGGTCCTGTTATGCTCTTCTGGGAGACCTATTGGTCCTTAGGCTTTCTTTACACATCCTATCTTCAAGATTAATATGTTTTCTTTGCATGGTGAGCATATTTTTTAAAAAAATGTTATTGATTTTTGCTTCTTCTAGATTGTCTTTTACTTTTGTGTATTTGCATTCCCAATCCATTGTTCTCTCTTTTGTTTTTGTTTTGTTTTGTTTTGTTTTTGGTGAGACTTGCCATAGCAGATTCCGGTTTTTTTCTATTCTGTCCATTATTTTTGCACTGCAAGCCATAAATTCTTCTCATACTATTCATTTCTGTTTTGAATCACTCAGGATCAGCATCAAGGATCTTCTGTCTCATCAAATGTTAGATCATTGTCCTTTGTGCTGCAGTATTTATTAATATGTGTCTAAACTAATTTACTAGATCTGAAGGCTATTTCTTTCTGCTATTAATGTTTTCCCTGTTGATTTATGTTCAAAGTCTTCACATTTTTTTCTTCTTGAAACATTTGTAATTCAAGTCTCCCCCCCACCCATTTTTGCCCCTATTGTTCACTTTATGACTCTCTGACTTGCTCTCCTTAGATGGAGGCTTCTTTGGGGGCTGAATCTCAAAGCATCTCAGACTTCTCTTACGGTTAGTAATTCACAGTACATCAGCCTAGGTCTCTGCCCCAAGGGACATTTGGGTGGTCAGAACCATATCCAGCTGGATGCTTAAGTACTTTCCCTCAGGCTTAGTGGAATATTGGGCAGCCCTTGTCCCCCTCCCACTCTCACACACACTATGTCCTGTTCTGATCCCTTTGTTCCTCAGTTCTTTGGCCCAGCACCAGCAGTTCAGAGAGCTGTCATGCTGGTGCTACAGACTAATGTTTGTAGTTTGTGTCTTGGAGGCTCTAGAAGAAGAGGATAGATGTGGTGTTGAGGTCTCTTTCCAGCTCCAACACATGTCCTGCATCTTTCCCTCTGTTACCAGCTCTCCTGCAGAGTCCTACTGCAGTACAGAAAGCAGCACACTGAGGTGCTGACTGTATGGCCTCAGCAAGTTCCCATGGTCTGGTGTGCTATAATAGGTGTATTATTTTTCTTGGTCTAAGCAGATTCCCTCAGCCTAGAGCTGGGATCTCTACTGCATTAAGAGACCAGGATATGGGGTGAGGTTTTGTTATGAGTTTGTGTGGGTTGGCTAGTACAGCCCCTCTGATGGTCGTGCAGGGTGTAGGGGAAGGGTTCTGAGTTAATTCAGTATATTAATCAGTTCATGTGTTGGTTTGTTTTTTAACCTTCTTCTGGATTCTGGGTGTCTTCAATCACGGAAACAGCTTAAGTTTCTTTATCTTTGGCACATAATTTCTGTTTTGAAGAAGTCTGAGAGTTTGAGGGGATCAGAGGAAATTTCTACCTCTCCATCTTGCTTATCATATCAGAGCCATAGACTCTTTTGATTATGGGAATGAACAGGTTTGGCAATGGAAAAGAAAGCAACAGTTTGGGCGAAAAGGGATGGAAAAAACTGGCATTGATAGTGAGGAGTTAAGGGAAGTTAGATTAAAGATCACTAAGGTCCCTTCCAGCTTCTATGATCATCTAGCCATACTAGCCATGGAAGTGAGTCTGTCAGCGAGGACAGCAGTTTACCCATGAGGAGAATTGATAAAGGAGGATTGCTATTATTGGGGAAAGGCAGCTCTGGGATGCAATTTTGGGCTGGAGATCGTGTTCTACTTTAAGCTCATACTTTCACTGTAAAAATGAATTAAAGAGCTTATGATGCCTCAATTTCCTGATCTCATAAAATTAAAGGATTAACAATACAATATCTGACATCTGAAGAACTTAGTAAAAATCCCAAAGTTTTGCCATAATAGAATTGTATGTATCTATACTCTTATATTTTTTATCCAACAAAGAGAACCCCCAAGAATAACCTGACCCTGCCTACCACCATTTTGAAATATTAAACATTTGGAGGAGTAAATTGTGAGAAAAGCAAAAGTTCCAAATAGCCTTCTCCAAGTGATCCTTGGACTGAGTTGAACTTAATGGGGCCAATTAAACTGTTTGAGATTATTTACCTCCTAGACCAAATTGCACCAAGCAGAGGACCCTGCCCCTGCTGATTAATTACAAGCCAAAGCCTCTGCATTAGACATCAATCATACTCTTGTGTTTGTTTGTTTGTTTTCACAATGAATTGACCACTTAGCTTCTTCTCTCATATGGCCCTGGGAGGTGATGAAGTAAGATAATACAAATTAGTCTCTACCCCATACTTAAATTTCAAACTGAAATAGATCTGTATCTTTTGACAACTGCTATCATAGTAATACTAATGATGAATTACAGATTAAAAAAGCTTAAAATCACAGTAATACATTTATTTATCTGACTTTACAGAGGCTAAAAATGAATTGCTGCTTGATGATCTCTAAGGTCTTTAACTTCTAAACTTCTATGGTTCTAAGAAGTGAAGAAGTGTTTAAGTGTTTAGCTCAGTCTTATATTTTAACATTTTCATCAGTGATCCAGAAGAAAAGATGAACATCTTAAAATAAACTGACCCATAATATAAAGCTGGGATATTTAATAAATACCCACAAGACCAGAAATAATACCCAGAGGCCTCAAGAGGTAGAGACTTGAGCCAAAAATAACAAAGGAATTAACCTGGGAAAATGAAGCTACCATGAAACCAAATTAGAAACAGTCAGTAGAAGGTAGAAATACAAGTGCTAAGTTGAAGGGCATTAGATCCAGAGTTGAAAAAAGAGAACAATTTGCTCCACAGTCAGACAACAATTTGGTGTTAAGGCTCAAAAACTTTGAAACAAAGTCATCTGCCAACAGCTCTCTACATTTTCTGCTTTCCCCTCTATAGGTTGTTATATCACAGTTTGCTACTACCACAATCATCAGCTGGGGATTCACTTTCCTAAACTGTACCCTAACAATTAACTCTAAGGCTCATTTGCAACTGGCATAATTACTCCTCCTCATTCCCAGTCACATTGTTCTTAGTTTTTAGGCCAGCCAAAACCTAAGCTTGGTATTCCAGACTGACCACTATTCATTGCTTTTGGCCAAGGAGCTTATCAGTTTGTTAATAACATTTGCTAGACATCACTCCCATGCCAGGAACTATAAGGAAACATGAAAGAAATAAAAACAAAGATCTTAATCCGTTTCAGAGGCTAGAATGCATGAAGATCACTTATAATTTAATCAATTAGCATTTGCTAAGTGCCTACTAAGTGCCAGGCAATGTGCTATCTGCTACAGAAAGTAAGATAAAAAATGTGCCAGTCTCTTATGACATTACCAACACATGTAAAATGATACATTTTACGTATCTCCCATGACTGGAATACATTCTCCAATTGCTGGATAGGGTAGAAGGGATGTCTCCTTCTGGATGAGTTGCTCCACTGTGAGATGTCATAGCCAATGGGTTGGAGTCTGAGGGAGGGGGGAAGAGTAGTAGGAAGAGAACATTTTTTCTCCACATGCTTCATCTGGCCTCTAATCCCTTGAACTCTCAAATTCTAACCATCTCCAGGGCTTAGCTATTTAAAGCCAACAGAGGCACAGCCAGTTTTCAGTCCAGCCAATTGGATTGTTTCTTATGATTCAAGCAGAGTGAAATGTTCAAACTTAGAAAGGGATCATCAGGTATTATTGTTTTATTACAACATCCACACCTAATCATGTATGACTTTACTGAAGGGAAAATTCTTCCTCTCTTACACTTACAAATGAAATTGCAAGAACAACAAATAGATGGGAAAGGAATCAGATGTACCAGGTTTTTGGTAGTGACTTATTCTTTTTATCGATAATAATGGAAGTGCTTCACCTCAGTAGTTGATATGCTACGTGAGGATGCAGAAATGGCTCATATTACAAAGTCTAGATGAACAATTGGATCCATTCACATATAAACATAAGAAATCCATAGTGGAAGGAACAAAATTTTAAAGCCACTTGGGTTCAATATCTTATATATCTTAATAAACACATCAAAGAAAGGAAAATTCCAAAGAAATGGAAGACTGTGGTTAACAACATCATCAAACATCAATCTATCTTCCTTTTTCAAAGAATCTTTATGGCAATAATCTATGAATCAAAAGTATATTTGATGAAAACACAAAAAATAATAAGCAGACTTCTCAGACAATTTGCTACATCAAAGCATGGTTAAATAGATTGCCTTAAGATATGGAAAATATCAAATCACTCATGTGCTTATTGTTTGTTGATCACAAAAAAGTGTTTTTCCAGAGATCAAAAAACAGCATCAGATAGATAAAGCAATTATTGTTTACTATGTGCTAGGCCCTATACAAAACACTGATAATATAAATACAAGCAAAAAAAAAAAAGTCCCTGTTCTCAAGGAGCTTACATTCTAATTAAGGAAGATAACACAAAAAGGAGAGATGGAAATGGTGTGAGTATATGGCATGGTGTGAATATGGCTAGGAAGTGGCACGGTGGCCTGGTTCCAGGTAAGATAAGATGAAAGCTCACCTATATTAGAGCTGAGTGACACAGAGTCGGTGTTACAAAGGAACCCTTCAAATAAGGTGCCTCCCATACATATTTTAAAACTGTACAGACTCCATTATAGAAGCTCTAAGTATGAACATCAAGAGGCATAAAACAGAAAAATAAATGCACCCCAAAGGAACTCATCAATGTCAATGAGTATACCGTGCACAAAATCCAAACAGAAAAATTCCCTATATAAAGTGAGGCTCTCCATATACTACACTTTGCACTTTGTATTGATCTGATTGCATCAAACAAGGTCTTCTCAGTTGAGTGACTGACACAGAAAAAAAAAACTAAGTGAATGAGAAATATCTATTGTATAGATTATAACACATTCACAAATAATACGATAGGTAATCCAGTGAATCAATCCTTCAGTACCCATAGCTTAGACAGGCACTACAGGTAGACAGTGAGCTGGCCCAGAGATGAACAGGAGGAAATATGGCTGGATCTCATTTGGGAATGTCATCTCAAGTTGCTGACTGCTACAAGTGCCTGTCTTTTGAAAGAAAAAGAAATTAATCATATATATTTTTAAGCACCCACTATGTGCAGAGTAAGCACTGGGGATCTATGTATAAAGATCAGTCTAGAAGGAGTACAAAGGATAGATTGGAAAGGGGAGAGAGTAGAAGTAGGAAGCTCTACTGGAGGCCATTTGTAATAATACTTCAGGCAGAGGGAAATGTGAACCTATACTAGGATGATGATAATAAGAAAGGGGGCAGCTAGGTGGCACCATAGTGCATAGAGCACCACGCCTGGAGTCTGGAAGACTCATCCTCCTGAGTTCAAATCTCTCTGGTCCTCACACATGATACACTATCACCTGGCCATCTCCCATGCACTCCCTCCTTACACTCATCTCAAAGAATCCCGTCTTCCTTTAGGTTACACCATAGGTGCTCCTTTCTTTCATAAGAGAAGCCTTTTCTGATCCCTTTTGTGCCTTCCTTCTTAGACTACCTTGTATTTAACTATTTTATATTTGTATTTATTTTCTTTATATTTATATATTTCTTTATACTATATTTATATTTCTTTATATATTTATGTCTTTGTCATCTCTGTCATTAGAATGTAAACTTTTCTGAGTAGCAATTGTTTCATTTGTTGTATTTGTGTCTTCAGTTTCTACAAAAGTGCCTGCCATATAGTGTGCCCTTAATAAATACTTGTTGATTGATTCAGGTAAAAGCTGTTGACTTGTCATGGGTGTTTTATTTTAGACTGCAGTTTCAGAAGAATTGAACTAAATAATAGAAATCCCTTGCAACTCTGAGAGTCTGATTCTTTGTGCTTCTACATTTGTCATCGGTACCACCACTCATCTGATTTTCCATCTTCAAACACTTGACTGATTCTTCCTTCCATCCCCCTTACCTCCAAATCCAATCATTAAATTCTATTATGCAACATCTTTCATATCTGTCCTTTCCTCTTTCTTACTTCTTGTTGTTGAGTCATTTTCAGTTCTGTCTGACTCTTCATGACCCCATTTGGGTTTTTTTTTGGCAAAGACACTGGAGTGGTTTGCCATTTTCTTCTCCAGCTCTTTCTATAGATGAGGAAACTGAGGCAAACAGGGTTAACTGGCCTGCCCAGGGTCACACAGCTAGTAAGTGTTTGAGGCAGGATTTAAACTCAGGAAGATGAGTTTTCCTAACCACAGCCCTGAACTTATCCATTATGCCACCTCACTGATCTTTTAGCATACCCTATAAAAAAAACTTGCATTAATTTTTTATACATTGTGTATATACTCATACAGAGGAGGTGTAGTGCCTTCTCATATCTCTTCTTTAGAGTTAAGCTTATTTTTTTGTAATTCCACAACATTAATTTTCCATTGTTTTACTGTTGTTCTTTCCAATTACACTGATATAGTTATATATACTGGTTTCCTGGTTCTGCTTACTTCACTTAATCTATGTCTTTCCATGCTTTTCTGTATTCATCATATTCGTTTCTTACAGCATAGTTACATTCCATTACATTCATGTATTATAACTGGTTTAGTCATTCCCCTGTCAGTGGGCTTCTATGTTTCCAATTCTTTGTTGTCACAAAAAGATGTTGCTATGCATATTGTGGTGTATGTCAAGGGTCTTTCTTTTTGTCACTGACCTCCTGAGGCTATATGCCTAGCAATGGAATCTCTGGATCAAAGAATATATTCTTTCTAGTCATTCTATTTGAATAATTCCAAATTGTTTTTAAGAATCGTTGGACCAATTCAAAGCTCCATCAAAGGTCCATTAATATACCCTACATGCTCTCCAACATATACTATTCCCATTTTATTTTGTCACTTTTACCAATTTGCTCTATGGGGATTGCTTTGGTTTGCATTTTTATTATTATTAATGATCTGGAGCTATTTTCACATAGTTGTTAATAATGTTCCTTCCTTTGAGAACTATTTGCTTATAGTCTTTGATATTTATCTATTGGGAAATAAAATTATTTTTAGCCTTATATTTCTATTAACTTTATTAAAGGTTATAATAACCTTATTAAAGATATTTGATAATAAAGATTTTCCTTTAGTAAACAACTTCTCTTCTTATCCCAGCTGTATTAATTTTGTTCATGTAAAAATGTTTCATTTTCATGGAACTGAATTGAACTATTTTATCTATTGTAATCACCTTTATCTTTCATTTGGTTAAGAATTTATCCCACACCCATTACTGTCATGCCCATAGCTATGAAAAGTATATGATTTGCTTCTCCATTTTTTTTTTTGGTATGACCTTTAATATTCAGGCCACACATGTTTTAAATTTACTGTAGTATATGGTATAAGATGTTGGTCTAAACCGAATTTCTCCCAGATTGTTTTCCAGTTTTCCTAGTAGTTCTTAGCAAATAAAGAGTTCTTTCCTAAGCGAGTTATCTTTTGGGGCTTACTGAATACTGGACTAGTGCAATTATTTCTGATTTCTGTTCCACTGATCCACTTTCCATTATTTAACCAGTACTAAATGGTTTTGATGATTACTACTTAATAGTGGTTCAGAGAGCTCTTATTGGTATCTGCAATGACAAAAGATCTAGGAGATGGCCTCTAACCTATTGAATCCCTTGTGTAAGATTTATAGGAGGACAGCATAGTTAAATTAAACAAGCATTCATTAAATGCTTACTATGCTAAAGCTATTAAAGATACAAAGACAAAAATGAAACTTCTACAGGCTGATGAGGCATGAATGAGATGCAATCTTTGCCACTGGATGGATTCTCTCTCTTTTCCTCTCTCTCTCTCTAGCTATATAACACACACACACACACATATATACACACACATACACACATATATATATACATACATACACACACACATACATACATATATATATATACATATATTAATGAGAGCATAGCTCCAAGGAAAGAAAGAAATGTTTCCCAGGAAAATGACAAAGGGGTTTTCTATTCAAGTAAAACCAAAGACTCTGGAATTCCTTGCTAGCCCTAGGAGCTTTGGGCAGTCACAATTATGCAAATATGGTTTAAATTCTCATCCAATGCCTTCTCTACCAAAAGCAGTCAGGAACCATGAACTCAAATAACATTTAACCAAAACAGAATAGCAGCCATAGATAAGGGGGTTATCATCTCTCATAAATTTCCATCCTGGTAGGGGAGGGCACACTGCCTAGACAACTGAGGCGGCTAAGACTGTAATCTGACTGGGACACCTGTCAGGTCCGCCTTTCCTGGCAACCTGCTATGCTTCAGTATTGCTTTGCTTTGTATAAAGAGTGAACCCTCTGACTCCTAAGTTACCTTTTATTGTTCCTTTACCAAGTTACCGCTGCCACCTGCTGCAGTATCCAAGTGTTTCTGGGGATTCTTCTTTCTCAGAGGTAGAAGAAATTTTTCCTCATGACATCACTTTTATGAGTCTAGCCCAAGGCAAAATGTCTGGGGACTAATCAACACATTTTAGGTCTTCTGTCAGCTCAAAATCGAGGAAGGCACACAAAAGAGACCCTCAGCTAACTGACAAAACATTTTTTCAACTTCATTTATCTTTCCCTCCATTTTGGACAAATAGGAAGTATCCTAGGCTCCCTTGAGAGTTAGGTTAGGGAGAATAAATTCCTTTAAACCTCAGTGGGAATGGTGCTGGTGACCTTTGTTCTCCATTCCTGTCACTATGGCAAAGGCCCCAGTTCTCCTTGTATTGCCTTGAGTCTCATGTTATTAATTCGTCAGTAGCTGACAGAACAGGAGGTACCAGAAACAAGTTATTCACCTTAGCACTGCTTAATAAGTATTTGTTGGCTGACTTCCCAAACAGCCAAAAGTTCTTAAAATGAACCTGGGTTATAGTTGCCTTACTTATCCATCATTAGATTTCATTTTAGTTGAAATAGCTGAGGTATAGATAGAACATTTTGGCCTGCCCTAAGACTACTGGCCTGTAATACACAAGGAGGGCAGACAGTTGATCTTTGGCCCAACCTCATGAAACTTGGGTTGATTTCTTGGACTTCAAAAGATCTGAAGCTACATTAAAATCTTTTATGGGCTTCAAGGTACTCCTAGAAGTCTGAAACAATTGTATCTGATTTTAGAAATTCATTTTGGCTCAGAGAAGATATTAAACATTTTAGACTCACCTTTAAGAGTAATATAAACCCTCAGGGAAATGAAGCTTTAGAATAAAGGTCCTTAATCTGGAGTTCATAGACTCCCTCAAGCACTTAGCGGGGGGTCTCTGGATAGATTTTGGAAGATCTGTGGACTTTTCTGTGGACTCAGATGGGGGAAAATGACATCTTTATTTTTAGTAATTTTTAATTGGAATTTAGCAATTCTTTCAATTATTTAAAAACATTCTGATAAAGGGTTTACAGGCTTCATCAGACTGCCAAAGAGGTCTTAATTAAAAAAGCTAAGAATGCCTGGTCTCAAATGAACACAGGCTTCTTGGGGTCAGCTAGAATGTGTTCCCTAAGTGTTGGAGCAGTTCCAGACTAGAATGGGGTCTTTAGGTCTGCTGTCACACACACTCATCCTTGTGATTCAGTAAGCTTAGTTACTTCTGTTTTTAAGTTTTGCAACTGAGCCTAGGCTCCTGGATACCAGAGATCATCTCAAAGCCGAAGAGTCAGTGTTAGTATTTTGGCACAGGGCAAGGTCATGAGGATAGAAAGCAAATAGTGCCCTAGTAAGTAATCAGCATGGAGAACCAAACATTAATCAAAATTGAGAACCACAGGACTAGCTAAGCCAAAACCCAAGCTAGAAGGCAGAAGGCAGAAATTGAAGCTGGAGATCTAAAAGAAGTAGAGGTTATTGCAGCATCAAATATCTAAACAGAAATTATTGTTGAACAAACAGTACCTTCAATTTTTTTTCCTTTTTCAGAAAAATCAAGGGTATTTTCTTATTCCCTTTCAAAGACAGGAATAGTCTAAGAGGGCCCTTCTAGCTATAGAAATGCTATGAAAATCAACCAAGAAGGAAAGGAATTTATGACATTTGTTGTATTTCTTTCTATCAAAAATTTCCATTAATGAACTGCTTTATTGACAAAATTGTAGCACTAAATCTTTGAAGAGTTTATTCAATTTCTTTTTGTTTTTAGTGATGACTTATTTTAAAAGCATTTATTAATGCCTTTTGTTGCTACAGAATATTTATTTCTATTATTTATTTCTATTTCCCTTGCTACCCCCAACCCAGCAAGCACTTCCTTAAGACAAAGATTTTAAAATAAAAAGGGAAAAAAGTAGTTAAACAAAACCAAGAATTAGCAATGTTAGATAGTATATGCAAAATTTCATATCTGCAATCTCCCATCTTTGCAGTAAAAGAAAGGAGATGCATTTTTTCTTTTTTTTTCCCAAGGTCAATCTTGGTAATTATGATAATACAGAGTTCCATTTCACTTTAACTTTCCTTTAATTTACATTGTCATACTTACCATATATATTACTTCTCTGGTTTTGCTTATTTTGCTTGGTATTTGTTCACAGAAATTATTTATGCTTCCACGAATTCTTTATTTTTTGTTTCAGGAAGACCCATCTTCCTGAGTTCAAATCCGGCTTATGACACTTACTACCTATGGGACCTGGGGCAAATCACTTAACCCTGTTTGCCTCAGTTCCCTCATCTATAAAATGAACTGGACAAGGAAATGGCAAACCACTCCAGTGTCTTGGCCAAGAAAGCCTCAAATAGGGTCACGGAGAGTTGGACATGCCTGAGAAATGACTGAACAACAGCATCTTATTACATTCACATACCACAATTTGTTTAGCCATTGCCCAATTAATGGGCACTATTTTATTTCCAGTTATTTGCTACCCCCAAAAGAGCTGTACTATGTTGGTACATAGGAAATCTTTCTTTTTGTCCTTGATTTGCTTGAAGTATATATGTGCCTATAGCAGTGAGATCTCTAAAGAGTATGGATACTGTGATCACTTTTAAAGCATCATTGTTTTGCAGTATATGACTGACCTAATTCATAGCTGCAGCAACACTGTACTATAAATGAGATTTTATTATAAAAAATAATGGAAATATTATAATTGAATATGGCATATCTGAGCAGTGTGACCATGGTAATCTTGGACCTTTTAGGGCTTATGCCTTATTCTTCAAACTGCATGGCTATGAGATCCATCTGCCACCTGGTGGCAGCATACCAAATTGCAAAATCAGTTTTTAGACCCTGAAATTAAATTCCTTTTATTTTCTATTTTTTGAATTTATTCAGTATTTTATTTTTCCTCAGTTACATGGAAAACAAAATTTAACATTCATTTTTAAAACTTTGAGTTCCAAATTCTCTCCCTTCCTCCTTCCTCACCTTTGCCCCCTCCATTGAGAAGGCAAGCAATTTGATGTACATGTGTAGTGAAGCAAAATATTTCCATAATAGTCACGTTGTGAAAGAAAACATGGGGGAAAACCCTCGAGAAAAATAAAGTAAAATAAAAGTATGCTTCAATCAGCATTCAGACACCATCGGTTCTTTCTCTGGGGATGCATAGCACCCTTCAAGAGAAGTCTTTCAGAGTTGTCTCGGATCACAGCATTGCCAAGAATAGCCAAGTCATTCACAGCCAATCATCTTACAATATTGTGGCTACTTTGTACACAATACATTTCATTTTGCATCAGCTCATGTAAGTCTTCAAGGTTTTTCTTAGAGCATCCTGCTCATCATTTCTTATAGTACAATAGTATTTCATTATAATCACATACCACAAATTGTCTAGCCATTCCCTAACTGATGGGCATCCTCTCAATTTCTAATTCTTTGACACCAGAAAAGACCTGTTATAAATGTTTTTGTACATATAGGTCCTTTTCCTTTTTGGTTTTTTTTTTATCTTTTTTTGGGATACAGACCTAGTAGTGGTATTCCTAGGTCAAAGGGTATGCATGGTTTTATAGCCCTTTGGGCATAGTTCCAAATTGCTTTACAGAATGGTTGAATCAGTTCACAATTTCACCAACAGTGAATTAATGTCTCATTTTTCCCTCATCCCCTCCAACATTTCTCCTTTTCCTTTTTTTTCCTATTAGTCACTCTAATAGGTATGAGGCAGTACCTCAGAATTGTTTTAATTGGCATTTTTCCAATCAATAGTGAGTTAGAGCATTTTTTTTAATATAGCTATAGATAGCTTCAATTATTTCATCCAAAAACTGTTCATATCTTTTGATCATTTATCAATTGGGGAATGGCTTTTATTTTTATAAATTTGACTCAGTTCTCTATATATTTGATAAATGAGGCCTTTATCAGACAAATTTGCTTCAAAAATTTTTTCCACAGTTACTATTGCTAACTGTATTTCCCTGCAACCTATTTCCCCACTGTTCTTTCTATTCCCTCTCTCCCCGTCTCTCCTCAAAAGTGTTTTGCTTCTGACTGCCCCCTCCCCCAATCTGCCCTCCCTTCTATCACCCCCCACTTCTTTCAGCCCTTCCCCTTCTACCACTTCCCTATAGAGTAAGATAAACTTCTATACCAAATTAAATCTGTATCTTATTCCCTCTTTGAGACAATTCTAATGAGAGTAATGTTTACTCACTCTCCCTCACATTCCCCCTCTTCCCCTCCAATATAAAAGCTTTTTCTTGCTTCTTTTATGTGACATAATTTACCCCATTCTATCTCTCTCTTTCCCTTTCTCCTAGTACATTCCTCTCTCACACCTTAATTTTATTTTATTTTTTAGATATCATCCCTTCATATTCAACTCATACCTGTGCCCTCTGTCTATATCAGACCTGCACAACTTGGCAGTAGGTAGGGGCCAAAATTAAAATAGACTAAACTTCTTCAGGCTGCAGATAGGTTTTTAGTGGCTCACTTTCCAAATAAAGGTATAATTAATGATTAAACTATTTTGCAAATAAACTGTATTTTTAAAAGGGAAATTTCAATTAATATCAATTAATTACATTTATTATTTAAGATTTTTATTTATTATGAAATCACATTAATGTTAAAAAAATTACTCAGTAAGTGGTAATAGTTTTAATACATTTTTCAGGTTTTCTTACTGTTTACATTTAGTTAATGGGACATATTACACTTCTTACCAGCAATCAGTTTATCATCAGCCACTCTTCACTGCACAATCACATGGGACAAACATATTCTCAAAAACACTTTTTTTAATCAGGACATAATCCAGAAACTGCAATCAGCAAACACTTCTTTATAAAGTCACCTTCAGTAAAAGAATTCTCTGCAGCAGCAATTACTTTAGAAATCTCAAAACTAACCTAAGTAGTCACCTCATTTTCTGAGTTTACTTTTTTTGAAAAACCATTGTCCCTCACTGAGATTTTTCAACAATTTGAACGCTTTAATTTGTTTTTCAATGGTGTCCAATTTGCTTAAGTCAGGATGTCTTGATTCAAAATGGTGATGAAGATTGTATTCCTTTGGAATGGCTATTACTTCTTGGCAAACAAGGCACAATATTTTGTCTCTCATGTAAGTAAACAAGTGTCTATTTGTCCACTCCAGATTACACACTCTATGTTCTGATTCAATCTTCCATTTCTTTTTATCACCCATTTTACAAAATCACCCCAAAAACTTTAATGTTAGAACCAAAAAATCTCCGCTGCAACTGCTCACACACAAAGAAATATTGAATTGAGTGTCTGACCTTGGAGAGAACGCCAGACATTCATGCAATTTGGAGGGTGGCCGAGCAGGGAGGAAGGGGAAGAAGCCATCGCATTGTTGCCACTCATTGCATAGCGGGCATCAATTGCATTGGCGTGTGGCTGCACTCACTTAGTCCCTGTTCAATATCAGTAACAACCGAAAACACAGAGAAAAAACAAGACTCTTGCTTCTCTCAGACTAGAGACAAACTGATGATGGTTGGTTGCTGTGGGTCATGTGACAAATAACAGAGAATGCACAGTGACAACCTGCCTGACAGGCATAATAGTTACTAGTGGAAGGCAGGTTAAGAGGAGCACAGAAAAAGTACTTATTACATCTTTACTTTCTTTTACATCCTCTACATTTTTTGCAGGCCACGTGAAATCCTTTGGCAGGCCACAAGCAGCCCACAGACCATATGCAGGCCTGGTCTATAGATACTCCTATCTGCCCTCATAATGAGAAAGTTCTTATGAGTTACAAATGACATCTTCCCATGTAGGAATATAAACAATTTAACCTTATTAAGTCCTTATAATTTCCCTTTCCTGTCTACCTTTTTATACTTCTCTTGAATCTTGTATTTAAAAGTCAGATTTTCTATTCAGTTCTGATCCTTTCATCAAGAATACTTGAAAGTCCTCTGTTTCATTAAATGTCAATTTTTTCCCCTGAAGGATTATACTCAGTTTTGCTGGATAGGTGATTCTTGTTGTAATCCTAGCTCCTTTGCCCTCCGGAATATCATATTCCAAGACCTCTGATCCTTTAAAGTAGAAGTTGCTAAATCTTGTATTATCCTGATGGTAGTTCCATGATACTTGAGTTGTTTCCTTCTGGCTGCTTGCAATATTTTCTCCTTGACCTGGGGGCTCTGGAATTTGGCTTTAATATTCCTTGGAATTTTCAGTTTGGGATCTCTTTCAGGAGGTGATCAGTGGATTCTTTCAATTTCTATTTTGTCCTTTGGTTCTAGAATATCAGTGCAGTTTTCCTTGATTATTTCTTGAAAGATGATATCTAGGGTCTTTTTTTGATCATGGCTCTCAGATAGTCCAATAATTTTTAAATTATCTCTCCTGGATCTACTTTGCAGGTCAGTTGTTTTTCCAATTAGATAGTTCACATTATCTTCTATTTTTTCGTTCTTTTAGTTTTATTGTTTCTTGATTTCTCATAAGGTCATCAGCTTCCTTTGCTCAATTCTAATTTTTAAGGAATTATTTTCTTCAGTCAACTTTTGTACCACCTCCTTTTCCATTTGGCCAATTCTACTTTTTAAGGAGTTTTTTAATTCAGTGAATTTCTATGCCTCTTTTTCCATTTGGCCAACTTCATTTTTTCAGACATTCTTCTCTTCATTGGATTTTTGTGTCTCTTTTACCATTTGGCCTAGTCTGTTTTTTTAGGTGTTATTTTCTTCAGTATTTTTTGTGTCTCCTTTACCAAACTGTTGACTCATTTTTCATGATTTTCTTGCATCACTCTCATTTCAAGAGTCCCAAAAATTGGGAAGAGTCCCAATTTTTCCTCTACTTCTCTTATTTGAATTTCAAAATACTTTTTGAGCTCTTCCATGACCTGAGACCAATTTATATTTTTCTTAGAGGCTTTGGATGTAGGAGCTTTGACTTTGTCTTCTTCTGAGTGTGTGTTTTGATCTTCCTTGTCACCACAGTAACTTTCTATGGTCAGAATTTTTTCTGTTGTTTTCCCATTTTCCCAGCCTATTTCTTGACTTTTAACTTGTTTAAGTAGGTCTCTGCTTCCAGAGTGGAGGGCGCACTGTCCCAAGCTTCAGGGGTTTTGTGCAGCTATTTTCAGAGATATTTCTGGGGACTTGTAAATTTTCAGTTCTTCCAAGGTGATATGATCTCAGGAAAGATGTATTTACTACTCTCCTGGCCTGTACTCTGCTCTGTGAGTGACCACAACCACTCTTTTCTGCCCTGAAACTATCAGGAGGGTCCCTGCTCCACTGTGGCCACAAGTTCTGGTGTGCTCATGTTCCTCCTTGCCCTGGGACTGCCACTGAGGACCGTGTCTTGGATCCGAGTATGGGCAAAGTAATAAGTCCTGCCTCAGTGCTAGCAAAGAGACCCCTATAATCTCCTTCTGACCAGCCATTTGACCCTCTTAGCATCTGTGGGCTGAGAGCTCTGGAAGCAGTTGCTACTGCTGCTGGTGATTCAGTAGTTCCCAAAGCCTGTTCCTGGTTTGCTGGGACCTGGGATGTGCTGGCATGGCCTTTGCTGGACTCTGCTCCACTCTCACCCAGGTGCAACAGATCATTCCTGCTGACCTTCCAAGTTGTCTTGAACTAGAAAGTTATTTCACCCCATCCTTTTGTAGGTTCTGCTCCAGGAATTGTTTTATGGAATTATTTAAAGATGTTCAGAGGGGTTTTGGGGAAAGCTCAGGAAAGCTGCTGCCTTTTCTCCAATAAACCTCTTTTAGAAGTAGAAACTGAAATTTGAGTTATGAAGTGACAGCAAAATGTCACCAAAAATACCACTATTACTTAAATCCTTATAACAGACTTCCCAGTCAATGACCCATGTCAGCGTCAAAGACAACAAAATTCTATTGGACAGTCCTTTGGAGTTCAGTGTAACCAGAATGGAGGTGTGTGTACCTACTAGCTTTTGTCCTTGCAAATCCCAGAAAGTAATCTGAATGAGGAAGGGGGTGGGGTGGGCAAATAAATATGTTTGAGATGTATGTGTGTGTGTGCGCGCGTGTGTGTATATGTGTGTGTGTGTATATATATATATACACACGTATATATGTATGTATAGATATAATTAAATTGATCTATTGAATGTCATTTTCCAAGTTCTGAACTTTCTTTACATTTTAGTTTTATTAGGTATTCATCAATTTAATTAATAAGAATTATATAGGCATCCAGGAGAAATACAGAGAAAGAGAGCTCTTAAGAAAGTCAGAAAAGTACATCTTGACAGGAACAGGCCCTGAGGATCTGAAAATAGGGGCTGTGTCATCTTCTCTCCATCATGTAGCACTGGGCATACTGTTCATTCCTTAGAATCATAAGAGTTTGGGTTTAAAGGAATCAAAGATCATCTAGTACAACTCCCTCATTATATGAGGCAACTGGGGCTTAAAAGTTAATTGACATACCCAAGATCACATAGCTATCTGTCATTGGAACCAAGGTCCTCTGACTTCAAATATAGAACTTTTCCTAATATATCACACCGCATTTCTTTCAGTAGGGAACACATTATAGTTTTTTTTGCATTCCTCTGCCTGTAAATCTCTCTAAGAGGTAAAGCTTCTTTACTTGACTAAACCATTATTGACTCTTACTAGTGTCTAGAGAGAAAAGGATGTAGGTGGAAAAAATGTCCCATGCCCATGTTCAAAGCTAAGTAAGACAGGACCCTTTGATGAGAGGTCTCCCTAAAGCTGTCAGAAGATGATTTGCTTAGCAGTTAATAAACTTAATGTATTTACTTTTTCTTTAGCTATACAGTCAGTCAACATTTCTTAAGCACCTACTATGTACCAGGGATTCTGTTAAGTGCTCACCTGTTCACTTGCCTGGATGGTTTAGATGCAAAATTATAAATGAGGCTGAAAAATTTCTCAAGACAATCTCTGAAATTAAAATGAAACTCAATAGTATTTTGAAGGTTCTTTTGCTATTCTTAAAGCAACCTCAGAGAGAAATTTCAAAGTAATTCAGCATTACTTTAAGTAATTTCCTGAATGCTACCTAAAAGCCTTTTAAATCTGTATGGGTCTGACCTCCTCCAGCAATTGTTATTTCTTCTTATCCCTAATCCTTATTATTTTCCTGTTCTTTGAGGCTGCCCCTCTTTGTTACTTGGATTCACTACCATGAAAATGAAGGGTATATGATTAAAAGGACTTATAGACAGAAAAGACAAAATTGAAGAAATTGAAAATAAAAAAGAAAGATGAAATTAACATCAATACATAAGAAGGAATGATTTGTGGCAATTCCCAGAAAATAAAGCTTGGATAGTGTGGGGAACAAAAAAGTAATACTTGGCTTGTAACTAGCTTTTTACAGCTTTTCAAGTCCCAATTAATCATAAACATCAAATAATACTAATTAAATTATACACACACACACACACACACATACATATGGTGTTAGGCGAATACCTAATCTTGCCTCATCATTGTAGTTCTCTATTAACTGACAACCTATATATGGAACTATTCTAGGCTCAGTTAAATAACAGTTATAAAGTTTTGAATGGTAGGTGCTATACAAACACATCTGAATGTTAATGACTGCAGCAGCCACTGCAGCCAGGAGGAGGTGCCAAAGGGCTCTGCCCTTGCTTTGTGGGCTGGATTGGTCATGAAACGCAGCCAGTATGAGCTGAAGCCTATAATGGATGTGATTCCTGCTCTAGTTTAAAGCAGAAAGTCTAAGTCTGACAGGAGAGGGAAACTAATAATTACTGTGTTTGTCAGGAACAATTCTTTCCAATGACAACTCTCTTAAATGATGGTTTATAAGAACAGGATTTAGAAATATTCAAGCTTTAATCGATGATATCTCCTACAGACAGATTTGGTTAATGTCTATGCCAGAGGGTCTCAGTTAAATGAGAATGGAATTCAGCCACAGCCCTGGAGCAGTGGGAAAGCTGGAAGTTTGCCCAGTCCTTTGGGTGGACCCTGGAAATCTGCCCGGATGGAAGACCTCATATAGGTTTATGGGTTAATTTTGTAATTACTCAACTTTTGTTCTACTTTTTGAAAGAAGAAAAAAATTAAGAACAATGAATTCCTGCTTTGACTTGGAAAGAATGTATAAAGACTAGTTATTTCATGACCATATTAAATGATTTTTTTTTATAATCACACAGGAGAAAACAAATCACTAGTCCCAACTCCCATATGGGTTTGGATCTGGGGATCAATTTTTCCTTTTATGTTAAGTTCATTAGCCTCCTCATAAAATTTCTTCCATATCTATTTTTAATAATTCAGTGTAAAGCTGAAAAATACACTCATTTCTATCATACTCAATCTGGCCCTTTAATTTAGAAATAAACTGATGCACCATTCTGTAACTGTGGTAGTGCCACTTGAATTTAACCTGTTTGTGCTTCTGAGGCTCAAAGACAGAGAAATGTACATGTATACTGGCCCTTTCTGCCCTTTAATTTTCCATCTTGTGAGTCATCTTTTAGAATAAAGTTCATATTGAACAAATTTTGCCTATATATAAAGTATGACATGTTCCTCTTCATATAAATAAAGTTAAAGGAATAAATATAGGAAAATTGTAGCAGTCTTGGAGAAGTAGTTAAATAAAAAAGGGTCTAAAGAAAAAGGACAGAAGCTAGGCATAGGAAAAGATATCTGATATTATACAAATATCATGGAAATGGGTTTATGGGTTTAAATAATATTTAGGTCTGGAAAGAACTTTAGAGATAAGATAGTTCAACTTCCTTATTTTACAGATGAGGACACTGAGGCCCAGAGAATTTGCCAAAGGGAGTGAGTGGCAAAGCTAGGTTTAGAACTCCGGTCTTCTGACTCCAAATCATGGTGTTGTAGAAAATGCCCCAGATTTGACATCAGCTCTTTCAAATATATTAAGATATCAATCATGTTCTATCTAAGCTTTTATTTTCTAAGCTGAACTTTAGTTCCTTCAACCAATTCTCCGATGACGTAATTTCAAAGAACTTCAACATAATGACTAATGAGCTGGACAGAACTGGTCCAGAGAAAAGCAAATCATTTGTATAAAGGGCAACTAGAACTAAACATGATATTCTACATAAGATCTGACAGGACAGCAGAGTACAGTGAGGTCATCACTGACCTTGTTCTGAACACTATATTTCTGTTCATATAGCCCCAAATTTTATTAGCTCTTTCCTGATTGTCAAGTTGCCTTGGCATTATTATAATGATGAGCTTCAGAATGTAGCTGCATTGTTTTACAGCTGAGGTAGAAGAGCAATTAAAGTCACAGAACATCAAAAGTTGGACAAGACATCAGAGATCATCTAGTCCAACCTACATCTGACCAAGAATCTCCTTTGCAACCCCTCCCCTAATAAGCAATCACTCAGACCTTGCTTGCAAAAGGAAGCATCTGACAAGAATGCCATCTATGACTGTGTCCCTCATTGACAGTCTCTGTAACCAAGAATAATGAAGTCAGTGATTTCTTCTCTCTCATCCCTAAATACCTTATTATATCCTATTTCTAAGTTTTCAAAAAGATAGGCAGAGAGTTACTAAACATAATCATATTTAATAATATGAACTGCAGCCTCAAAAAGCAAAATACTAGGGAAGAAGGCGACCATTTTGCTACTTTGTCTTAGGAGTAAGAAATAGAGTGTTTCACATCATAGACTATATTTTTATAACTTTAAGATTTTGACACCTTTGAAAATTAAATTCATTTTATATTTGAGGTCAAAAGATCACAGAATTAGAGTTGGAAGGGGCCCCAGAGATCATCTAGTAGGCACTTTAATAAGAGCTAGTAAGTGTCTGAGGCAGGATTTGAACTAAGGTCTTTTTGATGCCAAGTCCAGTAATCCACCCATTATACCATAATGTCACCACCTTGTATTTGTTAGTATGGTTTTATTGCCATTGTTGTTCTGTTATTTCCTGTCTGCAGAGAGGGGAAAACTTTTTTTCTGAAATCTTTGAATTTACTAGCTCCTCTCACTGTGTCCATGTCACAAAGAAGTTGTTAAGAACCCCTGTTGCAGGACAACATCTGATCTGGTAATAGTCTGTCAGGGGGCACAATTCTGAATGCATTCAACTTCAGACTTTTCTCTTTGGGCTGCTTTATAGAATGAAAAAAAGAAAAAAGAGTAAATCTTTTGAGAGTAAGACATATAACTACTGTCTAGGAATCTTCACCATTTATCATAAGGATCACAAAGAACGAACGAAGAACCTTAAATTTATACAACAAATGCTCACCTCTCATATTTTGAGTCCATGCTAAATATGCCAGGGTTATCTCCTTGGAAAAGCCAAGTTGTTTGAACAGTATTTTACCATAAATTCACCTCTTTTCTAAAGTACTGTAGTCCTGTCCAATTTGACACAGTTCAATAATCTCTTTCAGAACCGTTACCTGGCTTTTGACTCATTTATTTTGCTGTCCATCCTCCAAGGCAAATACTCATGGACCTAAAGATTCAGGCACTCAGAAAGCTAACAATTTCACCCAGAAACCTCCTTGGTTAAAATGCTAGATGCTGAAAAATGTTTTAATTCCAACTGAACGATAGATCTGATGGTGATTTTTGAGTGTGATTGTTAGTTGTTACTAGCTAGCTTACAAGGGTCAGAAGCTAAAGAATATTAGAAGCATGGCTGCAGGATGACTTTTATGCCATGACCACTGATGCTACTCAATCATCTCCTGCTTTCTCCACAAGTTAATGCCTTTTTAGCAACAGCAATGGCAAGAAACAGACAATTCCTCTAGCAGCCATGTTGCTACAGTAACAAATATAGCAAGTTTTATAGCCCTTCATCAGTACTCCTACCCAACAAGCATTTATTAAGGACTTACTACATGCAAGGCACTGTGCTGGGTACTGGGGATACAAAATCGAAACAAAAAAAGCTCTTGAGGGAACTTCCATATTAAGAGTCTTGAAGGAAGAGAAGTTATTTTAAGAGGCAGAAGTAAGGATGAAGTGCATTCCAGACACGGTAGACAGCTTGTGCAAAGGCAGAGAGGCAACAAGCCTGGACAGGGAGGCTGCAGCCAGAGAGTGAATTACAGGCATTCAGCTGCCTCGAGTATGCAGCAGTGATGTTAAGAACAAAAACTTAAAGGACACACATACAAAGAAGAATGGTTCTCATGGCAGACTTCTCCATTGTACAACCTGTGAGTTAACTTTTTGGTGACGTACTTTTGCCTCTTGTATCTGTAATGGCAAAGCTCCTCTATTATAATTTTGTTTGTTTCTTTCCATCTGAAACTGCCCTTTAAGGTAAAACGCTACATGTGTTTCACACAAAAAATCTGAGAGCAGTAAGGACAGAAGAATTTCTCTGGCATATCTAGGGAGTTAGGAAGAGATCTAGTTTTCTGAACTCTCTAAATTTTGAACTCTCTAAATCCAAAGTTTGATAGCTTATGAATATTTTCAGTCAAATCTCAAATGCAAGAGGGTTTTTCTTATTTTGCCATCTTAGGATAACAGAATTTAGAGTGAGAAGAGACCTTGGAGTTCTTATGGTCAAATTCCATTATCATTTTTCAGATGAAGAAACTCAGTATCAGAGAAGATCAATGATTTTCTAGAGGTCTTCTTAGAGGGACTTGAACTCTGTGGAGTTTGTGGACATTGAACTGGTCACCTGCTAGAAGCCCAACAGCTATGACTAATTAGACTAAAAAGAAACCAATACATCTTCCTAACTGCTGTCCAAGTCATTGGAAAGGTGCTCATGCCCTACCATCAGGTATTCACATTCAGGTAAAACAAATTTGCAGGGCTTTGTGTCTTCTAGTGGATCCTATATCACCTCCTTATGCCTGCTGTAATAAGTTCCTAACTCATTAATTCTAGAACATCCAGTGCTATGTTATACTCTTTCTCTCTAGGGCATATGGCCAGTGAAAACTTCACAAAGATAACTATAGATGGAGACCAATATAATAATAAGTAAGTATATTCGAAGTGACTTTAAAAACTTGAGATAGTTAAATAACATAAAGTGATTTTTTGAAAGGGAAACTTGGGGAATGGGTTGTAATTTGTTCCTAATTTTTTTCCTACTGAAGTAATAATTGCAAAAAAGAATTCTCTGGTTACTATATATATATACACCCTTAGGAAACTTCTGCTTTGCTACAGTATAAAATAAAGATAAATCAAATAGAAAGGGAGCCATTTTATATTGCCCTCTCAAGTCCTGATGGAAGAGCTGATACTTGAGATAAATGAACAAGAAACACTGTTCTCAATGCCTTGACAGTTCCTAATGGAAACCTGCATACTCCTCTCAGAGATGGAGTTCATGCTTGAATAAAGATATGTGTGCATTTTAGAATCATAGGTTATTAGAGCTAGAAGTAACATTAGAAATGGTTTTTAGTTGAATCCTCATGATTTACAGAGCAGCAAATTGAAGCTAAAATGAGTAAACGAACTTGCCAAAAGTCTAACAACCAGTCAGTCAGGAGCAGAATTCGGGAAACTTGAATAATGTTCTATGACAACATGCTGTCACCTTTCTGCATGAATGATAAAGAGGAAGTTCAGATGATTAACTCAAGAAATACATTTCAGGAACCAAAATGGATCTTCTGGGAGTCAAAGAACTAAAATTCTACACTTGCTATACCTCTTAGCTGAGGCTATCTGGGTCCTACCAGCCATCACCAAGGTGAAGGCATACATAAACATAAGCTCAGAAAAGCATACTTGAACCTATCTGCAACACTGGCAATGAAATGTTGAAATAAAATACAACTGCATAAAAATACTTTTTTTGGGGGGGGGAAAGTCCCTAGTAGATGTGATCTGCCTTGGTAAAATATTCTAAGTAATAATAGCTAGCATTTAAATAGTGTGTTCAGATTTGCAAAGTGCTTTACATATCAGCTCCTTTGATATTCAAAACAACCTTTTAAAGTAGATGGCATTATTATCTTCATGAAGAAACAGCCAAAGAGGAGTTAAGTTGCTTACATATGAGTGGTATGCAGCAAAATTCTAACCTAAGTCTTCCTGGTTCCAAGTCCAGCATACTATCCACTAAGCCACACTGTTCCACAATAAACACTACTTAAAACTAACCTAATTCTACCACTATGTTTTTGGTGTTTATAAATAAGCAAGAAAAGAAAAAAAAAACCAAACACTGACTTCATAGGAATTAATAAAAGGGAAAAATAACAACTCATATGGCATATCAGGTTTTACAAAGTGCTTTCTTCATCTAGTGTTTAGCATGGTGCCAGGCACCCAGGGAATGCTTAACAAATGCTTGTGGACTTTACTGTTCTGTGAAGTAAATAGTTTAAATTTTATCATATCCATTATCAAGATAAGGAGACTAAGGTTCAAGGATTGAGTGACTTGACTAGGGTAACATTGCTGGCAAGTATTAGGACTTGAACCCAAGTCTTTTAACCCCTAAATCAGGATGTTTTCCACTCACAGAGGAGTCAGCCATGTAAAAAGCACAAGAAGACAAGAGCAAGGCTTCCTCTCTGGGGAGGTGATCAGCAGCAGAAGAGAAGAGTGACATACTGGGTAGACATCATTGAGGCTTTCTAACTACTATGACCACAAATCACTTAATTTCTCTGAGCTTCAAGTTTCCTCAAATGAGGAATGGGGATGATCACACATATAGTAACTACCTCACAGGACTGCTATAAGATTAAAATGATATGCTCATTTGAGTACACTCAAATACTATATATTATATAAAGCTCTTTGCCAACCTGAAAATACCAGTTTGTGTCAGTTTTGTTGTTGCTGTTTTCTTATCATTAATATAGCCCCTAGAAGCAAGGAACTAGGTAACAATACACATACCTTTTGGTGGGAGTGGGAACTCCAGAGGACATATGACTAACCACTGTATCATTCATGTTGGTCAGGGGGCGAGGAGGGCTGGAAGAAAAGATAGTTAGTCTCTATTAATCACTACTTATATGACTTTAAAAAACATGAAAGAAAGCAACAAAGACAAAACAACCAACTCTCTGTCACATGTGAGAAGCCTGTGGGAACCAAGCAGATAGGGCACAGCAAAATTTTAAGCATAAACAAGTTAAATGTAAGCCATGTCTTCTTTCAGGGGCCCCATAACCTTTGTTGCAACGATTACGCAAATAACTTTAAACATCTTTTCAGAAACATGTCACTGAACATTGTTTCTGCAGTTTTAGAACTGAGGTCTTAAACATGCACCTGCACTTAACCACCATGTGGGGGCAGTGTGCTGCACATGCCACAGTCCAGCAAGGTTGGCTCTTAAAACTAAAATACCAGATGGTAGTTCTACATTTTCATCCATCAGCCCACTTATATTTATAATCACAAAGTTTCACTTTTAATTATATAAAATAGATAACATTAATAAATCAACTAATCTTACAACTTTAAAGAAACATTAAATCCAAAGAAGATACCCCAGGATCCTGACTTTTTTTCAGTATGAAGATTTTTTTTAACATAAATTTTTTTCTAGATTCCTACATGATAGTAGTTATATTATTAGTATTAATTAAGGAAATATATGATTATGAAATACTACAGTTAATTCAGCAATTCTACTAGAATGATCTATGTTTCATTAAACTTAACAGTATCTACCAACATCAATCAATATATACTTATTAAATTCCAGTTATGTGCCAGTCACTGCACTAAGCACTGGGGATACAACAAGAGGCAAAAGACAATCCCTGCCCTCAAGGAGCTTACAATCTAACAGAGGCAACATGGAAACAAATACATTCAAAGCAAGCTATATAAAAGATAAATAAGAAATAATTAACAGAAGGCACCAGAATTAAGAGATGAGGAAGGCTTCTAGTAAAGGAGATATTAGTTGGTAATCAAAAGAAACTTAGTAGTCAAAGCAGAGGAGAGAGTGGTCCTGGTGTGGGAGACAGCTAGGGAAAATGCCTAGAGCCAAGAGATGGTGTCTTGTTGATGGAACAGCCAAGAGGCCAGTGTAACTGGATTGAAGAGTATGTGTTGGGGAGTAAGATGTAAGAAGATTGGAAAGGTAGGAGAGGGCTAGGTTAATGAAGGGCTTTGAATGCCAAACAGAACATTTTGTTTTTGATCCTGGAAGCAATAGGGAACCACTGGAGTTTATTGAGTGGGCTGGAGTGGGATGTGTGATATGTTCAGACTTGTGCTTAAAGCAAATAACTTCAGTGGCTGAATGGAGGATGGGCTGGAGTAGGGAGAGACTCGAGGCAGGAAGACAGACCCACTAGTAAGCTTTTACAGCAGTCCAGGAATGAGGTGATGAGGTCCTGCACCAGAGTAGTGGAAAAGTCAGAAGAGAGAAAGGGGTCTGGGCAACAGATTAGATATGGGAGGTTAGAGATAATGACAAGTCCAGGATGACTCCTAGGTTGCAAGCCTGAGGGACTGAAAGGATGGTGTTACATTCCATAGTAATAGGAAAGGTGGGGAAGGTTTCACTGGGTCAAAGGGTATGCACAGTTTAACAGCTTTTTGGACATAGTTCCAAACTGCTTTCTAGAATGAATGGATAAATTCACAGCTCCACCAACAGTGTATTAATATGCCTGTCTTCCTATATCCCCTTTAGCATTTATCATTTTTGTTTTTTGTCAACTTTGCCAATCTGGTGGGGATGAGGTAGTACTTCAGACCTTTTTTTAAAATTGTATTTCTCTAATTATTATTGATCAAGAACATTTTTTCATATGGATATTAATAATCTTGAATTTCTTTCATTAAATGAGTCTTGAAGGAAATTATGAGGTTGAGGTGAAGGAGAGCATTTCAGGAATGAGGGGCCTCCAATGAAAAGACAGGGAGTTGGGAAATGGAATTTCATATGCAAGAATCAGCAAGAAGGCTAGCATATATGGATGTTAGAATGTGTGGAAGGGAGCAAAGTGTAAGAAGCCTAGAAAGATAAGAAAGGGTTAGGTTATAAAGAACTTTAAAAAAAAAAGACAAACAGCAGATTTTGTATTTGATCCTGGAAGTAATAGGGAGCTACTGTAGTTTACTGAGTAGGGGAGAAGCATGGTCAGATATATGGCAGCTAAGTGAAGGATGAACTGCAATTTAAAAAGACTTTAGACAGGGAAGAAGCCTTGTCCCATCATACAAAATAACACAAGGAAAAAGTTCTAAAATTCATGTCATTCACAAATGACATAAAAAAAATGAGTAAAGAAACATGTCATAAGCTGATTCTTGTTTCCCCCTCCAAAAGGTGAAAAACAAGGCCCATCACTATGGATATATCTACCTGCCACCCAAACCATACACTGCTCTCAAAACTACTACTATTTGGGGGCACCTGGCTTTTAAGGTTAGCCCCTTCTTTGTTTCCAGTGGAGTTCTCCACTCTCAGGCCCAAAGCAGTACTCCAGCCACTCACCCTGTTGCCAAAATCTATATCGGCTGGCAGGGACACAACAGTGCTGGGGCTCCTGATGGGAAGGCATTGATAGTAAACATAGATTATTGTGAGGGCTAGAGAGAAAACTGCCTCTCAGATAAATGTACTGAGAGATTCTGTTTGAAGGCAGAACACTGATTGAGCCAACAATGTCTACAAGGCATTGTAGTCCATCAGCTCAAGTAGCATGGAAATGTTTTCAGTTTTGAAAGAAATGGCTGATAAATTATAAATCAAATATGGGAAGGTTATGTAATAACTGTTTGGATCATAAATGAGAGAAAGGTAAAATTTTTTAGTTTTATATCATGTCAAAGATGGGTAACTGCTTTTGAGGCATTGGAAGCCACTGGATAGGAAGGGTAGGAGATGAAGAGATAAAGGTAGAAGAAAGAAAAAGCTGAGCAGAGGTGGTCAGAGACAAAAGGAATAGAAAGTGTGAAAAGAGGCAAGAAGTTGCTTAGAAAACTGCTTATTGGACACTTCAAACTAAATGTCCTATTTATTTTCCCTTGCTAAGCTTCTCACACATATTTTCTAACTTACCTATTTCTTCCAAAGAGATCACACTTCTAGCTCCTGAGGTTACTAAATTCAGTCATACCCAATTCCTCTCAGTCAGTCAGTCAATAAGCACTTATTAAGCATCTATTATGTACCAAGCTCTGTGCCAAGTATAGTCTCTCCTTCACACCACACAAGTCAGGTTGGGATATAGGGTATGTTCAGGGAAGACTAGAACCTCTGGTGTGAGACCTGCTGAGCCCTTTTCAGGGTTGCTTTCCACCTGTCCAGTCATCTTGATTCTGTCCTGCCACTGAACTGTAATAACTCTGAAAGAGAGAGTGAGGCTGATGACTTTGTGCAACTCTGCCTCACTTAAATCCAATTTACACACAGATCAAAAGATACCAACCATACCATTTTACCATTTTTGCCTATCTCAAAATCCTATGGCGACAGGCAAGTGACAAAGCACTATTTTATGGAGAACTCACACAGGGCAAGCACTCACATGGCAGTCAGAAAAAGTGATACAAGGACACTCTCAAGGTTCGTCTTAAGAGCTCTGGAATTGATTGTGTGACATGGGAAACACTGGCACAGGACCACCCTGTATGGCGTGCCATCATCAGAGAAAGCACTGTGCTCTATGAGCAATGCAGAGTTGAAGTAGCTCAAAAGAAACACGAGAGGTATAAATTTAGAGAATCCACCCCAAATATTCACATGGACTATTTGTGCCCGAACTGTGGTAGAACATTCTGAGTTCGTATTGGTCAGATCAGCCACAGTGAGACACACTAAAACTTGACTGACAAAGTGATGTCATTTCAGTCCTCTTCGAGAAAGAAGGACAACCAACCAACAAGCCAGGTCAATTCCACCTCCACAGCATCCCTTACATGTCCCTTTTTCTCTATTCACACGGTCATCATTTTAGTCATGGTTCTCATCAACAATAGTTGATGTAATCGTCTTCTAACTCATCTCCCGGCCTCAAGTTTCTCTCTTTTCTAAACCACCTTCCACACAGCTACTAAAGTGATATTCCTAAAGCAGAGGTCTGCCATGTCACTCTCCCGCTCATAAACTCCAGTGATCACCTAATAATTCTAGGAGCAAATATAAACTCCTCTGTTTAGCATTTAAGGCCTTTCACAACGTGGTTCCAAACTATTCTTTCAGTCACATCATACATTACTCACGTTTATGCATTTTACAATTCAGCCAAGGCAGCTAAGGTAGCTCATTGTTAGGCCTGGAGTCAGGAAGACTCATTTTCCTGTGTTCAAATCTGGTCTCAGAATCTTACTAGTTGTGTGACCCTGGGCAGGTCACTTAACCCTGTTTGCCTCAGTTTCCTCATCTATAAAATGAGCTGGAGAAAGAAATGGCAAACCACTCCAATGTCTGTGCCAAGAAAACCCCAAATGGGGTCAAGAAGAGTCAGACATGACTGAAATGACTCAACAACAGTTCAGCCAATACAGTTGATTGGTACTTCTCTACTAACACTCCATATTCTTTCTTGCTGCTTCTGCCCAGGTTACCCATCCCACCTATCCACCTACTTTTCTAGGCCAGGAATAAACCTCCTTTTCACCTCAACTTTTTAGACTCTCTAATTTCCTTTAAAGTCCAATTCAAATGTCACTGTCTATATGAAGCCTTTTCTGATCCCTTCCCCTCTCCCTAGCCAATAGCAACTCCTCCACCAAAATGGCTTTGTATTTATTTTTAATTTATTCTTCTTTACCTAAATGTATATACAATATCTCTCCCAACAGAATATAAACTCCTTGAGGGCAGAGACTACTTTTGTCTTTAGTACCTAATACAGTGCCTTGTACATTTTTAGTGCTTAATAGATGTTATTTGATTGCTCTGACTGACCTCAAATTTAAATTTCCTTCTTTGTAACTTCCACTCATTGCTCCTAGTTCTGCTTTCTGGGGCCAAAAGAAACAAATTGAATCCCTGCCTCCTTATGACAGCCTTTCAAAAACTTTTCAAAAAAGACACTACCTCCATTTTCCTTCAAGAAATTTTCATATGCTACGGCCTCAAGGCCTCCCCCATTCTAGCTGCTCCTTTGGACACCCTTTAGCTTATCAATGCCCTTCCTAAACTGAGGTCTCAAAGCGAACACATTCTTCCACAACTGGTATGACAGAGCTGAGAGCAAGAGTACTATCACGTTCCCCTCCCCTCATCCCGGAAGCTAAGTTTCTCTTAACGGAGCCCGAACTTACATTAACTTCTTCGATTTCTTTATCTCACTCATGATGCATACTGAGCTTACAGCCTACTAAAACTCCCAAACATTTTTCAGAGAAAATGCTATATAAGTATGCTTTGCCCATCTTGTACTTGTAAAGCTAATTTTTTGAACCCAAGTATAAAACTTTATATTTATCCCAATGAATGCTGATACCTGATTTAGTTTGGTGTGTTCGTCTGCCAAATCTTTCTGGATCCTGACTTTGTTGCTCAGTAGGTTAGTCCCTCTCAGTTTTATATCACTTGTGAATTTGAATACTACACTCTCTATGCTTTTATCCAAGACACTGATAAAATATTAAATAGGATATAGCAGGCAAAGGTCTCTAGGGCACCCCTTTAGAGAATCCTTTCAAACTGACATGGAATCATTTTTTTCAAATCAATCAATAAACATTAATTACCTTACTACTTTGTGGCAAGCATTGTACTAAATGCTGGAGATACAAAGCCAAAAGTAAAACAGCCTGTACTTTCAAGAACCTTATATTCTAATCAAGGAAACAACATGAACATATATAGGTACAAGATATATAAAGGAAATACAAGATAATCTTGAGTGTATATCCAATTACTAAAAATGAAAGCTAATTTTCTATTCTATTTTGAAGGTAAATAATATTTTTGTATCCCCATAGTATCCTAATGCAGGTATTTAATCAATATTTGAATGAATGAGACCTACTTTTCTAGCCAACTTCCTTGCCTATAAGTACAGACACTCCATAGTAAATGCCACTGCCAAATCTTCTTCTATGCTCATTTAACATGATACCGTCCCCTTCCTTAGGAAGGGAGGAAGAAAACAAGCATTTATTAAGTTGCTACTATGTGCCAGGCACTCTGCAAAGAACTTCACAAATATTATCTCATGTGAAACTCATAACAACCCTGGAAGATGGGTATTGTTATGCTTTATTTTACACTTGAGGAAACTTAGGCAGAAAGAGTTTAAGTGACCTGCTCAGGGTTACATAGCAAGTGTCTGAGGTCAGATTTGAACATCACTCTTCCCAATGCCAGGCCTGGTGCTCTCTCTGCTTCGTCTTCTAGCTGCCTAGAGCTTGTGGCCTCAGGGGATCCTGGTCACAGTTCCAGGGCAGAGAAGAGTACTTGTGGTTGCTCACAGATAAGACCACAGGCCAGGAGAGGAACAACCATACTTCTCCTTAGATCATATCACCTTAGAAGAATTGAAAACTTACTGACTTCCCGAACTAACTCTGAAAAGAGCAGCATGAAAAACCTGAAGCTTGAGACAGCATCCCGTCCATCCCAGGAGCACAGTCCAACTTTAACATGAAGTTAAAAGTCAAGAAATAGGGTGGAAAAATGAACAAACAACAAAAAAGGAACCTGACCACAGAAAGTTACTATGATTACAGGGAAGATCAAAACACAAAACCAGAAGACAACAAAGTCAAAACAGTTTCATCCAAAGCCTCAAAAAAACAATGTGAACTGCTCTTAGTCAAAAAAAAAAATTCCTGGAAGAGCTCAAAAAGGATTTTAAAAATCAAATAAGAGAGGTAGAGGGAAAATTGGGAAAAGAAATAAGTGACACAAGAAAATCATGAAAAAAGAGTCAACAGCTTGATAAAGGAAGCACAAAAAAAAAACCTCAAGAAAATAACATCTTAAAAAACAGAATAGGCCAAATGGTAATAAATAAATAAATAAATAAATTTTTTAAAAGGCGCAAAAATTCACTGAAGAGAATTCCTTAAAAAGTAGAATTGGACAAATAAAAAATAAGGTACAAAAGCTTACTGAAGAAAATAATTCCTTAAAAGTTAGAATTGGACAAGTGGAAGTTAATGACTCCATGAGACATTCAGAAACAATCAAATGAAATAAAAAGAATGAAAAAAAAAGAAAATATTAAATATCTTGTTGGAAAAACAACTGACCTGGAAAATAGATCCAGGAGAGATAATTTAAGAATTATTGGATTGCCTGAAAGCCATGATCAAAAAAATAGCCTAGACAGCATCGTTCAAGAAATTATCAAGGAAAACTGCCCTGATATCTTAGAACCAGAGAGTAAAATAGAAATTGAAAGACTCCATCTCCTAAAAGAGATCTCACAATAAAAGCTCCCAGGAATATTACAGCCAAATTCCAGAGCTCCCAGATCAAGGAGAAAATATTGCAAGCAGTCAGAAAGAATAATTACAACCAAGAATCACCTACCCAGCAAAACAGTATAATCCTTCAGGGGAAAAAAAGGATATTTAATGAAATAGAGAACTTTCAAGTATTCCTGATGAAAAGACCAGAGCAGAATAGAAAATCTGACTTTCAAGTACAAGAGAGGCATATAAAGGTAAACAGTCAAGAGAAATCATAAGGGATTCAATAAGATTAAATTGTTTACATTCCTACATGAGAAGATGATACTTATAACTCCTAAGAATTTTATCACTGTTAGGGCAGTTAGAAGGAGTATACAAGACAGAGAGCACACATGTGGGTTGATTATGATGCAACAATATAAAAAAAATAAAATAAAATGAAGGGGTGAGAAAGAGGTATGCACTTGGAGAAGGGGGAAGGAGAGGCAGAATGGGTAATTATCTCACATAAAAGAGATGTGAAAGTTTTTACAGTGGAAGGAAGATAGGGAAGGTAGCATGTGCCGGTCAGGCCATGCACTCTCCTTCTAACAGGAGCAGGCTGCCAGGGTCATACTCACCGGTCCTCGGAGCCCACCCGGATAAACACAGAGACGAGCCGATCAGGAGGTGCAAGCACTCGAACTTTATTCAGAGACCATCACAGCAAGGCCAAGCAGGAAAGCACAAACACATGAGCAGGAGCAAGAGCAAGCACACTCCGACCCTACCGCCCCTTATGTACCTTCCTAGCCCCTCCTCCTCAGCCCGCCTACTAGTGATTGGTTGTAGGATCAGATACCGGAAGGGGATGTCTGGGGTTAGCGCTGCACAAAGGGAGAGTACTAGACAAAGGGAGCTTATTCTCTGCCATCCCACTCCCACGTGGCACAGCCCCCTGCCTCAGGAGCATGTGCTCCGGCTACTTCCTTGTATCCTGTTCCTTCCCCAGTTCATCACAACTCCACATGGCACTGCCCCCTGCCTCGGGAGCGTGAGCTCTGGTTACTTCCCCATATCCAGTTCCCATCCCAGTTCACCATAACTCCACATAGCACAGCCCCCTGCCTCAGGAGCATGAGCTCCAGTTACTTCCTAATATCCTGTCCCTGCCCCATCTTGCCACAACCCCCACGTGGCAGTAGCCAACATCAGACAATCCCTCACAGTAGCAGACCATACTTGAACTATACTCTCACTTAAACTGGCTCAAAGATGGAATAGAGAGAATAACATACACACTCAGTTGGGTATAGAAATCTATCTGAGCCTACAGGGAAATAGGAGGGGAAGGTGATACAAGAATGTCGAGATGATAGAAGGGAGGAAAGATTAAGGGGAGTGGTAGTCAGAAACAAAATACTTTTGAGGATGCACAGGTGGTATTGTTTGTCCTTTGTTTTTGAAGAGGACCATGATATCAGGAAGATGATATCATGACTTGCAAGTAAATTAGATTTAAGTGAGGGAGGACTGTACAAAGTCACCAGCCTCACTCTCTCCTCTGGAGCAAGCTGGGTCCAGTGGCAAGATACAGATCAAGACTGGAGATGGCCCCCAATACAGTGGGAGACCTCAGCTTTTTTAAGTTAAGATCTTTCCCAGGTCTCAGTTTGTCTGAGGCAACACCTATTCAGTAATTAGGGCTGGGTAAGAAATGAGGCAAAGAATGACCTCTTTTACCTAGTTTAAAAAAAAAAATCAATCTAGGAGGGGAAGACCCTCAGGGTTTCTGGCCAAAACAGAAACAATTGCTATTTACACTCACCCTGAGTCATCAGGATCCAAACAATGACCAACTGAGGCTTTGGCTGGGATCTATTATTGTCCAATCAATGACAGCCAGAGTGATTTAGGTATAAGGCATGGCCCTCTGGAAAAAAATCTAGCCTGTAAACCCCACGATATCTTGGGAGGTTTCAGTGATCAAAATTTACATGACTTTGGGCACAGCATCCACAGGTAAGGGTATGATACCCTATGTGGACAGAGGGAGAGGAAGGAGGGAAAGAAGGGAGAAAAGGAGGGAGAGAAGGAAGGAAGGATAGACAGTGAAAGAAGAGAAAAAGAAGGACAAACAAGGAAAAACTAGGGAGGTGGGAAATACACAGTAACCAATTATGAAAATTTTTATTTTTAATTATTTTTTGATAGTTATAGTTTATTTTTAATAATATCTTTCCAATTACATGTAAAGACAATTTTAACATTCATTTTTTAAAATTTCAAGTACTAAATTCTCTGCCTCCTTCCTCTCCTACTCCCCCCAGACAGTAAACATTTTGCTATAGTATACATGTGTAATCATGTAAAACCTATTTCCATATTAGTCATGTTGTAAAAGAAAACACAGATCAAAAAAACAAAAAAATAAAGAAGGTAAAAGGTAGTAAAAAATTTGGATTCTATCGGTTTTTTCTCTGAATGTGCATAGCATTTTTCATTATGAGTCCTTTGTAATTGTCTTGGATCATTGTATTGCTGAGAAAAGCTAAGTCATTCACAGCTGATCATGGTAAAATATCACTGTTACTATATTATACTGCGTATAATGTTCTCCTGTCCTGCTCACATCACTCTGCATCAGTTCATGTAAGTCTTTCCAGATTTTTCTGAAATCATCCTGCTTGTCATTCCTTAAAGTCCAATAGTAATCCATTACAATCATATACCACAACTTGTTCAGCCATTCCCCAACTGATGGACATTCCCTCAATGTCCAATTCTTTGCTACCACAAAAAGTGCAGCTATAAATATTTTTGTACAATAGGTCCTTCCCCTCCCCTTTTAAAACAAAATTTCTTTGCCATACAGACCTAGTAGTGGTATTAATGAATCAAAGGGTATGCACAGTTTTTATAGCTCTTTGGCATAGTTTGAAATTACTCTCCAGAAAGGTTAGATCAGCTCACAACTCTACCAACAGTGCATTTGTGTTCCAGTTTTCTCATATCTAGTCCAACATTTATCATTTTCCTTTTCTTTCATATTAGCCAATCTGATAGGTGTGAGATAGAGTTGTTTTAATTTTCATTTCACTAATCAATAATGATTTAGACTGCATAGGTTCCCAAAGAGCCCCCTGGGGGGTGCTGGAATGAACCGGGGGGGGCTGCAGTAGCCTCGAGTGCAATTGGGAGGCATTGAATAAAAATAAGGGTTAACCTAACCCAGGGGGGCACTGAGAAATTTTTTTAAAAAGGGGACGGTAGGACAAATAAGTTTGGGAACCTCTGATTTGGAGCAATTTTTTCATATGACTACAGATAGTTTTGATTTCTTTATCTGAAAATTACCTACCTGTTCATATCCTTTAATCATATACCAACTGGGGAATAACGTGCATTCTTATAAATTTGACTCAGTTCTCTATATATTTTAGAAATGAGGCCTTTATCAGAGATACTTGCTGTAAATTCTCACCCCACCCCCGCCAGCTTTTTGCTTTCCTTCTAATCTTGGTTGCATTGGTTTTGTTTGTGCAATGTAATATAATTTAATTTAATTAATTTAATATAATTAAAATTATCCATTTTATATCTCATAATGCTCTCTATCTCTTGCTTGGCCATAAATTCTTTCCTTCTCCATAGATCTGACAGGTAAACTATTCCTTGCTCTCCTAATTTGTTGATGGTATCACTCTAAATCATGTACCCATTTTGACTTTATCTTGATATATGATGTAAGAGGTTGGTCTATGAAAAAAACTTTTTATCACAAGTTTCTCTGATAAAGGTCCAATTTCTCAAATATATAGAGAAGTAAATCAAATTTAAAAGAATGCAAGTCATTCCTCAATTCATAAATGTTCAAAGGATATGAACAGGCAGTTTTCAGAAGAAGAAATCAAAACTTTCTACAGTCATGTGAAAAAGTGCTCTAAATCACTCTTGATAAAGAAAACACAAATTGGAACAACTCTAAGATACCATCTCACACTTATCAAAAAAAAATGATAAATGTTGGAGGAGATGTGGGAAAATTGGGACACTAAAGCACTGTTGGTGGAGTTGTGAAATGATCCAACTATTTTGGAGAACAATTTGGAACTATGCCCAAAGGGCTATGAAATTGTGGATACTCTTTTACCCAACAATACCACTACTAGGTCTGTATCCCAAGGAGATTTGAAAAAAGAAAACGTAAAGGATCCATATGTACAAAAATATTTATAGTGGCTCTTCTTGTAATGGCAATGACTTGGAAATTGAAGGGATGCCCATCAATTGGGGAATGACCGAACAAGCTGTGGTATATGATTGTGATGGAATACAATTATGGTATAAGAAATAATGAGTAGGATGCTTTCAGAAAAATCTGGAAAGACTTATATGAACCGATGCAGAGTGAAGTGAGCAGAACCAGGAGAACAATATATACAGTAATGGCAACATTATACCATGATCAACTTTGAATGACCTAGCTATTCTCAGCAATACATAATCAAAGACAATTCTGAAGAACTTATGATGAAAAATGTTATCCACTTCCAGAGAAAGAACTGATAGAATCCAAATGCAAATCAAAGCATACTTTTTTATTTACTTTATTTTTCTTTTATTGTTTCTTTTTTGTCTGTTTTCTTTCATAACATGACCAATATGGAAATATGTTTTTCATCACTTAACACATATAATCCATATCAAATTGCTTGCCTTCTCAAGGAGAGGGAAGGGAGGGAAGGAAGGAGGGAGAAAATTTGGAGCTCAAAATTTCAAAAAAAAAATGTTAAAAACTTTTTTTACATATAATTGGAAAAAATACACTAAAAAATTTCATCAGTACAGAAGCTTATCAATTTCATGTAATCAAAGTTATTTATTTTATCTTTTGTAATTGCCTTTATCTCATTTAGTTAAGAATACAACTTCTACCAGTAGCTGTGAGAGGTATATGATTTGCTTCTCTTCAATTTTTTATAGTCTTACCTTTAATATTAAGGCTGCATATTCATTTGGAATGTATTGGGGAATATGGTATAAGATGCTGTTCTAAGCTGAATTCTAGCCAGACTGCTTTTCTAGTTTTCCTAACAGTTTCTTATCACACAAGAAATTTTTTCCTAGGTAATTTACATTTTCTATTTCATCAAACATTGAGTATTGAGCTCCATTGTTTAGGATTCTTCCCTATCTAGTCTCTTCCACTGACCTTTCTATTTTTTTTTAACCAATACTAGATGGGTTTGATGACTGTTGCTTTATCATGCAGTTTGGGGGCAGCTAGGTGGTACAGTGGATAGAGCACTGGCCCTGGAGTCAGGAGGACCTGAGTGTAAATCCTGCCTCAGACACTTGACACTTCTCAGCTGTGTGACCCTGGGCAAGTCACTTAACCTCAATTGCCTCACATAAAACAAAACAAAACCAAAAAAATCATATAGTTTGAAGTCTGGAAGTGCTATTTCTCCTCTCTCTCCACTTCTACACATTAATTTCCTTGATATTCTAGGTCTTTTGTTTTCCAAATGAAGTTTGTTACTATTTTATCAAGTTCTATAAAGTATCCCCTTGAATGACATTTTTACCTAACTAATCTATATATTCAATGACATCCCAATTAAATTACTAAAAAATTATCTTAGTTAGAAAAATTATGACAAAGTTCATATGGAAGAACAAAAAGTCAGGGACTTCAAAGAAACCAGGGAAAAAAGATGTAAAGGAAGCAGATTCAGCAGTATCAGACCTTAAACTATATTATAAGGGACAGCATTGTTGAAGTATAAAATGGATAACTGCAATTATTTTAAATAAAAAATTTCTTGTATAAATAAAACCTATGTAGCCAAGAATAGAAGGAACACAGAAAACTGGGGGAAAAAACTTTCATAGACAATTTCTCATATAGGATATGACTGAGTTGGAATATTATTGGGAAGACTTGGACTTATGAAGGAAGATGCTATCCACCTTCAGAGAAACAGGTAACAAGTGGAAATAAGTACAGTACAGTCTTACATATATGTTTATGAGTGTATATGTATATATATATGTGTGTGTATATGTGTGTATGTTTATATATATCTATGTCTATATGCCTCTATATGTATATATTTATAGATATGTGTGTATATGTTTATAGATATCTATATGTCTGTCTGTCTGTCTGTCTATCTATCTATCTATCTATCTATCTATCTATCTATCTATCTATCTCCAACCTTAATTGTAGCTTTCTTTAGAAAGGAGGTGGGGAGGGAGAGGGGAAAAATAAAGTAAAACGTGCAAAGCAGAGAACAAAAGAAAACCTGCAAAGAAGCAAAGAAAAGCTGGGTAGTTTTGAAAACAATGTGTAGTATTTATTATATAGGTTTTCTGGAAATGGAAATTTCTTGTTTTATATTGAATCCTCTCATATTCTGCAGTGTACATAGCAATGTTTTATTTTTCTTTTTTGTTTTGTGTTTAAGTTTAAAATAAATAATAAAATTTGCAAACAAAAAAGTATCCTCTTGGCAATTTAATTGGTATAGCATTAAAAAAGTAAATTAACTTTGGCAGTTTGTCATTTTAATTATATTGTCAAAGTTTAGCCACAAGCACTGGATATTCCTCCAGCTATTAATGTTATTCTTTATTTCTTTATGGAGCACTTTGTAACTGAATCTATATGAATCTTTTGTGTGCTTTGGCAGGTCAATTTCCAGATATTTTATGTATTTTGCAGTTTTTTGAAATAGGATTTCCCTTCCTATTATGGCTTCTTGGGTTTTGTTGTTATTATTATATAGAAATGCTGTAATTTTTGCCAATTTGCAGTGTGTGAGGTAAAACCCCAAAGTTATATTAATTTGCATTTCTCTCATTATTAATAATATGGAACCTTCTTTCACATAGATATTTTGAAATTCTTCTTTAGAGAACTGTTTGTTTATATCTAGCAATTTTGCTAAAGCTATTAATTGTCTCAATTAGTATCCTTGTGATTCCCTAGAATTTTCCAAGTAAACCATCATACCATCAGTACCTTTATACCTTTAATTTCTTTCTTTTGTCTTACTGCTGTTGCTAGCTCTTCTAGAACCATAACAAATAATACTGAGGAGAGTGGGCATTCTTGTTTTACTTTTGCATTTATTGGGAAAGGTTCTACTTTATCTCCATTCCATATGATGCTTGCTTTTAGTCTTAGACAAATGCTTTTTATAATATTAAAAGAAAGGTCCTTCTAGGCCTACACTTGGTAAGGTTTTTCATATTAAAGTGTTGTACTTTGTCAAAGGCCTTTTTTAAATCTGCTGAAATGACTGTGTGGTTTGGGATGTTTTAGTTTTTAATGCAAATTAGTTGTACTGATTGTTTTCTTGACGTCAAACCATCCTTGCATCCCTGGTATAAGTCCCTCTTATTCATAATGAATTATTTCGTGGATAATTTGCTGTAGTCTGTTTGACAGAATTCTGTTCAAAAGTTTTAACTCAATGTTCATTAATGATATTGGCCTATAATTTTCTTTTTGTATTTCATCTTTCCCTGGTTTAGGTATTAGTACTATATTTGTCTCATAAAAGGATCCTGGTAGAGTGCTTCTTTCTTAGTTTTTGAGAAAATTTTATGAAGTACTGGCACTGTTCTTTAAAAGTTTCACAGAATTTTCCTGTGAATCCATCAGGACCAGGAGTTTTTTTCCCCCTTTGGTAGCTCCTTTACAGCTAGACCTATTTCCTTTTCTGGGTTATTTCATATTTCTATTTGGTCTTCTTGTAGTTTGGGTATTTTTTTTGAAGATATCTCTCTACATTTGTGTTCTCAGTTTTGTCAACATGTAACTGTGTATAATATGTTCTAATAATTCTTTTTATTTCCTTCCTTTTGTTGTGATTTCATTTTGGTAAGACTCACCATCGCCAATCCAAGTTTTCTATTCTGCCCCTTATTTTTGCTGTGTAGGCCATAAATTTTGCATTCATAATTCTTATTTCTCTCTCTCCCTCTTTTTTTTTTTTGGCTAGGCAATGGGGTTCAGTGACTTGCCCAGGGTCACACAGCTAGTAAGTGTTATGTGTTTGAGGCTGGATTTGAACTCAGGTCCTCCTGAATCCAGGGCCAGTGTTCTATCCACTGCGCCACCTAGCTGCCCCCTTCTTATTTCTCTTTTAAATCACACAGGAATGGTGTGTTGTGGTTCCATAGTCTCCTCACATTCTGCAGAGTCCACTGTCTCATTAAATGTTGGATCATCTTCCTTGTTTCACAGTTATTTATGCATAAATGTATGAACTCATGTACCAGATCCAGAGGGCATATTTCCTTCTGCTGTTAATGTTTTCCCTGTTAATTTATTTGCTTATGTTCGAGGTCTTTGAGTTTTCTTCTTCTTGAGATCCTTGGCAACTTTAGTCTCCTAGTCTCCCCCTCCCCCGATTTTTCCTTATTCATTCTCTGACTCTGTCCCTGAAGGTGATTTCCTTGGGTGCTAGATCTCAAATGTCCTCCTACACTGATGGTTCACCAGCCTAAGACTCTGCTCTAGGTGACTTCTGAATGTTCAGGTATGACTCCAGATGGATGCTGTGTTCTTCCCCTCAGGCTTAGTGGAATCTAGCACAGCACCACACACCCCCACCCCCCAGCCACACATATACACAGAGTGTCCTGTCCTGCTCCTTCTGTTCCTCAGTTCTCTGGCCCAGCATTGGCAGTTTAGAGACCTGTTACGCTGGTGCTATGGGGTTCTCCATCCAAGCACACAGTTCAGAGCTTTGCACTGCTGGTGATACAGGGTTATCTGCCCCATTACCAAGTAGTTCAGAACTTTGCCACACTAGTGCTATGGGGTTGTCCACCCCACATTTGCTGAGTAAATGAAGAGAAGGGTGTTGAGTGAGCTCAGAGTCAGTGAGCATCAGTTCATGTGTTTTTTGTTTTATCTTGTTTTGGACTCCAGATGTCCTAGTCTACAGAGACAGCTAAAGTTGCTTCATCTTTGGCTCATAATTTCTGTTTTGGAGAGATTTGACAGTTTGTGGGAATCAGAGAAAATTGTCTACTCTTCCATTTTGTTTCTCATGTGACCCACTAGCTGCCTCTTTGTGGTTTATATAGGTCTTTCCCATTGTTCTACAAACCAGCCAAAGATAAACAACCTTTACTTCAAAGGCTTTGCTAAAATATCTGCAAATAATTAATTTCCCTTGTCTCTTTCTCCATAACCCATCTCCTCTACTATTCCCTAGGAAATTAATTCTCTATTTCATTTATTTATCTTATTCTTAATTAAACTTTTCTACTACACGTTATACCCATAATTTCCTCTTCAAATTGGTTCTCCTTTCTTATATTCAAGTAGTACCTAAAGTCCTATGTTCTCCATTAAGATTTTGATAAGTATAGCAAATTGCCATCAACTCCACCCAACTAAAGATGTTTTAATCAATTATATCATATGCCTAACACTACCACCACAGAACATTACATTTATATAGCACTTTAATATTTTCAAAACCCTTTTTATAGGCAATTGAGGTTAAGTGACTTGCCCAGGGTCACACAGCTAGTAAGTAAGTGTCAAGAGTCTGGTCTGAGGCTGGATTTGAACTCAGGTTCTCCTGACTCCAGGGCTGGTGCTCTAGCCACTGCACCACCTAGCTACTCCTCAAAACACTTTCAAATAAACTATTTCATCTGATCTTCATGCTATCCCTCTAAGTTAAGCAGACTCCATTTTGTAGATGATAAAAATAATTAGGCTAAATTATTTGCCCAAGGTCACAACACATGTAAGTGGCAGATGCAGTAAGATCTTAGTAAGCCCTCTGCTTCTTCCACAACTGTATTTTAATTTAATTTACAATCTCATCAATTCACATGACTACTCATCATTCACCTGATATTATATATGCTCCTTTCTCTATATTATTACATTATTTACACATAAAAAATCTATTATGACAAGTACCATTTTAACTCAACAGCTGTGACATTATATTAACAAAAGTCTCAAAACTCTTGACTAATTATTTCAAGATACACTAAATAATCAAGATTCCAGTATAATAAAATAATTTTCATAATTCTTTCAGTTCACTGTAATAAAATTTAACATGTATTTTGTCAACTACAATAATTTTTGTCCATTGCTCAGTTGCTCAACATTTTTGCTGATAGACTACCACCTCAATGAAAGAGATCTTATGGGATTAAATTTCTTTCCGGTAATTTCGGAGGAAAACAGTCCAATGTTCTTAATTCATCACACTCAACACAATTATCAAAAAGGCCATGAGCATATAATATTTCTTACCTGAAGTCAAACTAAATGGTACTGGAATTAATCAACAGACATTTATTAAATACCTTCCTGGACTATGGCCCATGGGGCTAGCTAGATTCTAGGCATACAAATGTAAGAATGAAACAATTTCCATTCTAACAAAGCTTTATTCCTAACTTACTTTTTATATTTATTCAGAGAGTTACCTTTCTTAACTTCCATAACTTCCCAAATTTCTACCAAGAGAATACTATCGCCCTCCATCCAAATCTTACACTGATTTAGGGATGGAAAAAGTCCTGGCTGACAACTCCATTACTCAAAGTTTCTCAATTCTAAAAACAGGCACTAAATTACTGACATCAACAAGGAAACACTATGCCAATGTGTGCCCCTTCCTTTCACCCTGAATTCGGGGTGATTTGCTCTCGAAGGAAAGGGATCTAAATGTCAATCTTTAGAACACTGTCTTGTCTAGATCCCTCCAGAGGTGATTATCCTAGATTTGAGATATCTGTAGATCAAAGTTGTATTTATTCTTTTCATGGTCATTTACTTTATCTTTCATTTACCAACCTATAGATCTTCACACAGGATTAGAAAAATCACCATAACCAGGAAAGAAAACTAGCTGATCTATCCAAGTAAGCTGCAGAGAAAATGTGGGATTTGATTTGTTCATTAATGCTGCTACGCTGGAGCTCTGTTGGAGCTCTCTGCTGGAGTTCAGAGAATGGATTCCAGAAATCTGGACTCTCTATAGCAATGCCTTGCCTGTAGAGAGCAGATCTGTCAAATGTAGGTTCTTTTTATCCTCCTTGAAAGTGTCATATTTTGCTCTTTATTTATCTCTATAAAATAAAATAACCACCTCAACATTAAGTCAGGTTGTACAGTACCTTCTGTCATATGAAAGAAACCACCTTTTAAAAAATGACAAGCTTTAAAAAATTTATAGACAAATGATTTTACAGATTAAATATTACATGTTTAAAATAGGACCTTGGACTTCCAGGGAAAGGTTGTTTTGTTTCTTACCAAAGGAAGCCAAAAGGAAAAAATAAATTCTGAAAACCAACTCCAAAATATAAATGAACTGCCTTGCAATATTTTTTTTTAATTTAAGCAGGGCTAATATAGCACATGTTTTAGATTTCACGTCTCTGGTAGCTCCAAATACATCAATGATAATATACATATGGTACAATCCTTCCTGAATTGAGGTTTAACACATATGCATTCCTATATACTTATTCCGACATAATACTTTTACAAAGAAGCAATGCTTCTGAGTCAGAGATAGGGATGAATCCCAGCTCTCTCCTGTTTGGCTCCGGAAAGGGGCAACCTGCATAATGAGGCAGGAATTAGCATAAAAATTCCAGTGAACTATCTGATGCCATGTATCAATTCAGAATCACTGCAATGAAAAACCAGCCAAAGGTTCTCCAAATTGATAATCAGACCAAAGGAAACTAGCCACTTTTTCCTTAGAAAGCTCTATGTTAATCCTCCTTCATTCATCCTTGTTTTCATCCTCCATTAAGGAGTTAGAGAACAAGTTGTCACCACTCCACACAGACTTGGCTCATAGCATTTCTAGGAAGATGATGAGAAAATCAAATGCTTCAACAAGTTACAGCTAAAAGGTCAAGAAAACAGCTCAAACAATACCCCTTCATGAGCTATTGCTGTAATCTACCTACGATAGTAAAAACAAATATACCTCCATAGAGGATAGACATACTTCCAGGATGTTAACCATACAGGAACACATAAATGGGTTACCTCTTTTACATCAACTCCCAGAGAAGTTACAGGGGGTTGTGGCATCCTGCCAAGAATACATAATCTCCATAAGCCCAGCAGTAAAACATAAATGCAAGCAAAAGACATCAAACCTTGGTGCTCTGTAGCAAATGTCTCTTCTTTCTCTACGGAACTGGCATCTTAATGCACTACACTGCTGGTGTCTCTAAGGAAACAGAACGATCACATGACAAAAGATCTCCTCCACAAGGTAGTTTACCCCACCGAGCATATTGAGGGAAGAGTAGGTACAAGAGAACAAGGCAAGCACACGTCTGTACTTCGTCAGCAAGTCCAGAAGAGAGTCAAATTCAGCCAATGATAGAAAGTCACACGCGGCACAGAGAGTAGGTACCACTATAGAGACACTTAAAAATTAAACCCACCCATACACATACACTGGAATATAAGCCTTGCTGCAAAAATCTTGTTATCAGCAAGCCAGTTACCAATGCAGTTCTGAAGTAGATTTTCAGAAGAACCCCTCATCACCACCATAAAGACTGATGAACGCTGTGCACAGACTTTCTAACTGTAAATTGCTGGTAGCAAGAAGGTAGCAGGAAGGGTTTATCTATCTGCTAAGCAGCATGAGAGACTTTGGAGATGCGGAGGGACACTATTAAGGGGAAATCTGTCGCAGAGTAGCAGAGCAAGCAGAATGGAAGTAGTAGCAAAAGGAAATCAGAGCACTTTCCCATCTATCTACTTGCGCCTGAAGCAAGGGGCTCCCATAGAAAACAAAAGTATATTCTACAGGAGATGGCAGCTGAGAGTGCCATTTGTCAAGAAGGCTTTCAGGATCGTTATGACAGAAAAGTCCAAAATCTAGCAGGGTAAACCTCAGACTGCTGAGATGAAAGAATGTCTCAAGGGAATCCACAACATGGTGAGAAAAAAAGGCCTCTAGATGGGAAGCACCTTCCAACCAGTGCCACAGTGTCCTCTTGTCATGTGGATATTCCTCCAAGAAATGAGACAATTCTAGGTCAGACTATGGCAGGTGATGGTAATGGGAGACAGAGTTATTTCATGTACAGATAGCTGAGTTTATATAACTGTGAGGGTCGCATGACAAAGAAAGAGATGTCATGAAGTATGTAGAAAGGCATTTTTCAGGGGCAGAGAAATACTGTTGATAGCTGGAAGCTGGAACATAAAGAACAAACAAGGTACGTTCATCTTGTTGACTGATAAATTAGGTAGGAACTTTGTTAAAGTCAGGCTGTGTTAGACAGTCACTTTGTTTGAAGTCTGGCCTAACCTCAGACTGAGTCTGGAGCTTTCTCCGTGGAGAGTGTCCAGGCTTCATTGCTAACCCATTCTTCTTACCATGAGATAAGAAACCTGCCTTGGGACCTTGTTCATTTGGCTTATTCACTACCCAGACAAACGGAGAAGCAGCACACTGTAAGATCTTGCTGTACTTCTTCAGCTATGGGTCACGACCCCAGAAAAATTTGTCAACAGTAAAAGATTTCTGAAAGCGTAACGATCAAAAATTAATTAAAAATCAAATGCGTAATGAGTCCAAGGTGTTTCTGGGCAGCGCTTGCCCGTGTTGCATAGCACAACTCCCCTGCAGCCTTGGTTCAGAACACAGAGCATGCACACTTTGCACTGTGCGTGCCCTCAGGCCACACAACACCAACCGAGGCTGCCCAAACAGGAAAAGAGGTTCTGAGTGGAAAAAGTTTAAGAAGCCCTGATCCAGAGAACCAGTGTGCAGTCAGGACACACTAGGTTGAAGTCTTGCCTATGACACTTGGCTGTTTGATCCTGGGCAAATGACTTAACTTCTCATTCACTGTCCCAGCCAACTCTGTGTAAACTGTAGGTTAACAAAACAGTTTCCGATCTGCGTTAATAGAAAGAGTTTCCCTATAGCTTCCCGCACTATTGAAATCACAGGTCAGGGCTTATATACCTGACCCTTTGACCCAGTTTTTGCTTCTATTTCTTCATCAACAGAGACTTTATCACTGTAGGTGTTTTCTGCATTGACCGGGCTCTCAGTTAGTCACAGAGGAATCTGTGCTCTCAGCCCTGTCCTCTGCCCTCACACCTGTGGGTAACAGTACATAAAGCATTTTGGACCAAGGAACTTTCATATTCAGCTAGCAATGAGTGGTATTAAAAGGTCTCAGACTTAGAATTGCTCTCATTGAAACAATTTCATTAATTTCTCATCCTCTTCTACCACTGAAACCCGGTGCTTATATACTAATAATCAGTCCATAGCTAGTACTCTGATCCATTCAGCTTTTGGCTCTTTTTACTTGACGAATATTGTGCTGATTCCTATTTTGATATCAGTAAACATTTCTGTCTAAGCTATCCTGATTTCTTACCTCACCAGTTTTGTACCTTCTAGTCTTCCTATCCTGTATCTAAAAGTTAATTTATCTGACTTTCTGGTTTCTACATCTTCCTTGTCCTTTGGTGTAGATGAATTTTGACTTCCTTGAACTCCTTGCCTAAACTCAAAGCATCCTTTACTTTGACAGAGGACCCAATGGCCTGAAGCTCATTAGCTTCTCTATACCCTTCTCTAGTTTTCACTGTCCCCTGTGTCTACTTGTAGCATAAATCTACCTATAATGACTGTTTACTTTAGTTAACTCTTGAGGTACCGGCCAGAGTTATCCAGAGCTGATCCAATCTCCTACCCAATACAAGAATTCACCATTATTAACATTATTATTATTAATATTATTAACATTATTAACAAGTAGACCTTAAAATCCCTTATCATTGATGATTGGGGAAATGATCCTTGTATTGTTTATATTTTCTTATGACATGCTTGCTTAAAATTCAAAAGAGGCATAATATTGAAGTAGAAAAGGAACTGGGTAATTGGGTTCTTATGCTTTTCTTAATATCTAGCACTTCTATTGTGCTTTAAGGTTTGCAAAGCATTTTACAAAAATTATCTTAATTTATACCGACATCAACTCTGAGATGTAGGTGCTATTATCTTCATTTTACAGATAAGAATCTGAGGCAGACAGTGACTTGCCCAAGGTCACATAGCTAGTAAATGTATCCAAATGGATTTAACTTAGGTCTTTCTGACTCCACGTCCAGCACTCTATCTGCTGAATTAACTATAGTTGTTAAAATTGAGAACGATTGGATACAACAACTTGATCTTGTAAGATGCTTCACAAGAATTTTCATTTTTCTCCTTTATGTACTAGTAATTTGGAAGATTGTTCTAGTTCATCATTTCATTTTTAATATTCAAAAATTTTGTTTTAACTTTATTTTTCACTTATAAATGTTTTTGTAATTTTTCAATGACTAAGACTATGCTTTTAAAGGTCCATAACAGAACACACTGAACACCCTAGCTACTGTCATATTTATTTCTTCTGTATTTGGGATTAGAGCATTTTCATTGGCTGTCCAGCATACCCAAATGTTTTCCTTCCTCATCTCTGCCTCCTGGTTTCTTCCAAGTCTTAGCTAAAGTCTCATCTTCTGCAAGAAGCCCTTCCTGATTCCCCCTCAATGCTAGTGCCTTCTTTCTATTATCTCTGCTTTATCTTGTCCATATTTTGTTTGTATACAGTTATTTCCACGTTGTCTCCCCCAGTAGACTATGAGCTCAATAAAAGCAAGACGGTATTTTGCCTTTCTTTCTATTCCAGCACTTATCACAGTGCCTGACACATAGCACTTAATGAATACTAGTTGACTGATTAGTAGAAGTATAGTAGGGAAGATTTGAAGAATGGATTTAGGTTAATAAGGAAAGTGAAATCCACTGGAATCTCTATGGTGGTATTATCTGAGATACTTCCCATTTTATAAGTAGGAGACAGTTTCATAGTCTCAATGTTTGGATGAGATGATGGTATAAAGAATATTTTAAGTTTATTGGGAATGTGGGGACCTTTTCTGATATTTGGAGCATATATATTAAGGATGGGTTTTACCTGGACCAAAGTGGTACCAGACCACTGGCACACAAAAATAAAAAAATAAAAAGCTATCTAGACAAGTGTTTAAGCTAGAAACTGGAACAGCCATGATGTGTAGAACAAGAGATTGAATGAAAAAAGTCCAGCAGGACTGGCTAGGACAGAATTCTACTGCATGCTTTAGGCAATGGAGATGACAGAGGAGCTGGTCAAATAGACAGCAGACAGCGCTGAGGAGCGGCAGAAAACCCAAGTCAGAGTGATGCAATACCAGTGATAGAGGCCTATACATCAAAATGAGGAAATTACAATGCCATGCAGAAGTGAAGGCCTTGATACTGTTGGGCTATCACAGACTCAGATAGAAGAGCATAGGGGTTTTCAGGCTACAAACTATAAACTTACAGCTTGATAAAGGAATCTTGATCCTTTTTTAAAGATTTCAATTCCAGTAGGTTGGACAGTAAATATAATATACTATTTATGTTGGTTGGTGAGTATTTATATAAAGTATTTAGAACAGAGATACAGAACAAAATGCATTTGATAGACGAGATCAGTTTATATACATACATATATACATATATATATGTCTGTGTATACATGTATATATTTAAATGCTTCATAAGGGTTAATCTCTAAAGTTCACCAAGGTCCTAATCTCTAATTCTACTTCTTTAGTCTACCCACTTTTAATTCTCCATTTACACTCCAGGTTGCTGAACTCAGAAGTGGGGAGTTAAGAGAAAGGTTTATTTAAATTCACTTTAAGATGGGAACACTATTAAGTTAAGGGGGACAGATAAAGGCAGGCCACTTAGGTGGCAAAAAGTTTTGGGCAGCAGGAATGAAATGAAATGGAACGTTATGCCCTGAGGTATGTCAAAGAGATAATGCCCAGATACATGAAGGGAGAAGTGCTGGTCCTAAGCACCAAATTGATCGGGGTATTTTTTTGCTGTGATTCTTAAAAACAACACAATCCTTCAAAGGCTGCCAATTCCACTTCTGGACAGAAGGAGTAAAAAATTAGTTTTACATGTTCTGACACATAAAACACACAACTTTATGAGAGAACAAAGTTTCCAAGCTGAAAGAGCAGCACAGAGATTTGTTTGTTCGTTTTTAAAGCAGCCAATCAAGCTCCCAGTATCCGCAAGGTTCCTAGTTTCTAGAACTGAACTTTTCTGAAGTGCTGTATTCACTATAAAGCAGTAACACACCCAACATAAATAGTGTATTATATTTATTGTCCAACCTACTGAAATTGAAATCTTTTTAAAAGGGGTCAAGATTCATTTATCAAACTATAAGGCTATGCTCTCACAGTCAGCTGGATTTATTTTACCCTTAAAGATTCATATTTGACCTTCACAAATATCTCATTTGATCCTCACAACCTTGAGAGATAGGTACCCATTTTACTGTCCCCATTTTACAGTTGGGGAAACTGAAGCAGCCAGAGGCTAATTGACTTGTCCAGGGGTCATATAACTAGTTGACTGTATGAGGCTAGCTTTGAACTCAGATCTTCCTGACTCCGGGCCCACTTCTCTATCTACTATACCATTCAATTGCCAAAAACAAACAAACAAACAAACAAAAAAAAAAAAGAACAGAATGAAACAAAACAAAAAACAAACACACATAAAAGCATACTACCTAACAATCTCAAATTGGATATCCAAACATCTTAAACTCAATGTATCCAGAGGTTATCTAATTATCTTTCCCTCCAAATTGCACCCTCCTCCAAACTTCTCTATTGCAGTCAAAGGGACCACCATTCTCCCAGTCATCCAGGCTCACAACCTACAGGCTATGCTCAAATCTTCACTCTCTTTTACTCCTGATATTTATTCTGTTGCCAAGGCCTGTCAATTTTACCTCCATAGCATCTCCTCCACATACCCCCTTCTCTCCTCTGATGTTGCCACCACCTTAGCACGGACCCGTATTCCTTCACATCTGGACCACTGCAGTGGGTTGCTGGTTGGTCTGCCTGCCACAAGTCTCTCCTCATTCCAGTCCATCCTCCACTCAGCTGTCAAAATGATCTTCCAAAAGTGCAGGTCTGACCACATCACCCCTCCTCCTAATAAACTCCAGTGGCTCCCTATCATGTCCAGGATCAAACCTAAATCTTCTGTTTGGCATCCAAAGCCCTTCATAACCCGGCCCCCTCCTACCTTTCCACTTTACACCCAATATTCTGTAATCCAATGACACCGGCCTTGCTATTCCACAACCAAGACACTTCATCTCTCGACACTGGGCATTTTCATTGGCCATCCCCCAAGCCTGGGCTGCTCTCCCTCATATCCACTTCCTGGATTCCCTGGTTTCCTTCAAGTCCCAGCTAAAATCCCACCTACCACAGGAGTCTTTCCTTTCCCAGTCCCACTCTGATGCCTTCCCTCTGTTGATTATCACCAATTTATCCTATATATGGCTTATCTGCATAGAGCTGTTTGCATGTTGTCTCCCACATTATACTGTGAATCCCTTGAGGGCAGGATCTATCTATTTACCTTTCTTTGTATCTCCAGCACGATGTCTGGCATATAGTAGTTATATATTAAAAATTTATTGACTGATTGACAATCAATTACCCCAGCAATGTAGAAATGCACAATATTTGAAATTACTAATCCCCTGCCAGAAATCATTCAATTTGTTTCCACTATGATTAACCTGTGGTTGGGGGAAATAGTAATAACAGTGTCATTTTATCTACCTTGCAACAGTTCACAAAGCATAAATATAAAAGAATAATAGTAGGAGAGTGACATCCGTTGAACATGCCTTATATGGTTACCTTTGCCATGGCATCCTCACTTAAATAAATGCCTTTCACCTCTTCCAGTGTTTTAGAACTCCATTCCAGTCTTACATTCTACATCTTCCTTAACCACTTCCATCTCCCAATTTTCTCATCGATCTCTGAACATCTATAATATTTTCTCCCTGTTTGGCATATCTCTATCTTATATTGTTATTTCTTCAGGTATACATAACAAAACAGACAAAGTACCGAACTTCAGAGTCAGGAAGACCTAGATTTGAAATCTGTCTCAGACAAGTAATAGCTGTGTGGCTCTGAGCAAGTCACTCAATATCTCTGAACCTCAGTTTCTTCATCTGTTAAATGGGAATAAGAGCTCCTACGTTACCGAGTTGTCAAGGAACTCACATGTGATAAAGTATTGTAAAACACTTTGTAAAACTTAAAAGTATATGTAAATGCAAAATGTTGTTGTTAAAATATCTTATTCTCAACTTTTTGGGTGGAGTTCAGGACAAATTGCTATCCTACTATTAATGGTTTATATTTGTGTTCTGAGAACTATTGCACAGGTGGATAAAATGCCTTCTTTTGATTATTATTTTTCCCCCAGCTGGAGGCTGAGCCCAATAGAAATAGACTGGACAATTTGTAGTCCAGCTCTGACATTTACTAGCCGTGTGTTTCTAGGCAAGTTCCTTCACCTCTCTAAATCAAAAGATCATAGATTTAGAACTAGGAGGGACCTCACAAGACATCTAGTCCAACCATGTCATTTTACAGGTGAGGAAATTGAAGCTCAGAAAGGCTAAGTGACTTGCCCTCAGTCATATAGCTATTATGTGTTAGAAGAAGAATTTGAATCCAGGTCTTTTGACTCTAAGTGCAGCATATTCTCTATTACACTATGCTTCTTCTCAAATCTGTTTCCTGTTCTGTAAGATGAGATTAACAATGTTTATATTATTTCACAGAAGTGTGAGCAAAATATTCTGTAAACCATAAAATGCTACATAAATGCAAACTATTATTAGAATGCTACTGATTACTTAGAGTTGCTTGTATCTCCTACACAGTGATTAGCATAGAGTTTTATATGTAGTAAGTACTCAGATATCTATGGATTGCCTAATAATAGCGACAAAGGACATCAGGGCCAAGTGAAAGGATTTGTGATTTTTTTTTTTAAATAGGGAGACATGGATGTGTCTGAAGGTAGGAGAGACAGCTAACAGAGAAGTAAAAATCAAAGTTTCTGAACAGAGGAGGAAAAAGTCTAAGAGTGAGATTTCCATGTAAAAGATGAACTCTAGAGAAGATGAAGATAAGACAACTTTTAAAAAGGAAACTCATGCCTCTTTCTCCCAAATTCATGAGAAGTTTAATAACCACAACAGCAACTAACATTTACACAGCATTTACTATGTGTCAGGCACTGTGCTAAGCATTTTACAATTACTATTTCATTTGATCTTCACAACAAAGTGATATTATCATCCTTATTTTATAGATAAGGAAACTGAAGCAAACAAATGCTAAGGTATTTGAGGTAGGATCTGAACTCAGGTCTTCCTGACTTCAGTCCCAGTGCTCTACCTTTGTACCACCTAGTTGCCTAAATTTTCTATCCCATCCAGCACCTAGAATTCTGAATATAGCAAGCATTCCTGAAATATGCAGGAATATTTATGTTGAATAAATGTTTTGGGGACAGATATAGGTATAGTTGAAGTGAGGACAAGAGGGAATACATGAACAAAGCCACAGACGTCTAAATATATGGTTATATTTACAAAAATTGGTAGGGAGAAGATATTTGTTTGTTTGTTTTTTCTAATTTTGTTTTGGTTTTCATTTTGTTTTTTTGTTTTTTATTTTTTTTAAGTGAGGCATTTGAGGTTAAGTGACTTGCCCAAAGTCACACAGCTAGTACGTGTCAAGTGTTTGGTTCGAGGCCGGATTTGAACTCAGGTCCTCCTGACTTCAGAGCCAGTGCTCTATCCACTGCGCCACCTAGCTGCCCCTGTTTTTTGGTTTTTTTAATTAATTTATTTCTTTTTAGTTTTCAACATTCACTTCCACAAGATTTTGAGTTCCAAATTTTCTCCCCATCTCATCCCTCCCCCCACCCCAAAATGGCATACATTCTGAATACCCCTAATCTACCCTCCCTTCTATCTCTCCCCCCCTTCTCTTATCCCCTTCCCCTTCTATTATCCTTTAGGGCAGGATAGATTTCTATACCCCATTTCCTATATTTCTTATTTCCCAGGTACATGTGAAAACAATTTTTTTTATCTTTTGTTTTTAAAATTTTGGGTTCCAAATTTTCTCCCTTCCTCCCTCCCCACCCACCCTCACTGAGAAGGCAAGCAACTCAATACAGGTTATACATGTGTAGTCATGCAAAACACTTCCATAGTAGTCATATTGTGAAAAACTAAGTATATTTCCCTTCATCCTATCCCACCCCCATTTATTCTACTCTTGTCCCCTTTCCCCCCTATTTTCCTGTAGGCTAAGATAGATTTCCATACCCAATTGAGTGTGTATGTTATTCCCTCCTTAAGCCAAATCTCATGAGAATAAGATTCACTCATTTCCTCCCATCTTCCCCCATTTCTCCTCCACTGTAAAAGCCTTTTCTTGTCTGTTTCATGTGAGATAATTTACCCCATTCTACCTCTCCCTTTCTCCTTCTCCCAGTATAATTCTCTCTTACCCCTTAATTTTATTCTCCAGATATCACCCCTTCATCTTCAACTTACCCTGTGCCCTCTGTCTATTTATCTATCTATCTATCTATACATACATACATATAATTTTTTCCCTCCAACTACCCTAACACTGACAAAGGTCTCATGAGTTACAAAATATCATTTTTCCATGCAGAATGTAAACAATTCAACCTTAATAAGTCTCTTATGACTTCTCTTTCCTATTTATCTCTTCATGTTTCTCTTGAGTCTTGTATCTGAAAGTCAAATTTTCTGTTCAACTCCGGTCTTTTCATCAAGAATGCTTGAAAGTCCTCTATTTCACTGAATGACCATTTTTCCCCCTGAAGGATTATACTCAGTTTTGCTGGGTAGGTGATTCTTGGTTGTAATCCTATCTCCTTTGCCCTCTGGAATATTATATTCCAAGCCCTGCAGTCCCTTAATGTAGAAGCTGCTAAATCTTGTGTTATTCTGATTGTGTTTCCACAATATTTTAATTGTTTCTTTCTGGCTGTTGCAATATTTTCTCCTTCACCTGGAATTTGGCTACAATATTCCTAGGAGTTTTCCTTTGGGGATCTCTTTCAGGAGGTGATTGGTGGAGGGAGAAAATATTTGAATGCCAATATTTATCTTGTATGCATTGAAGAACTACTGCAGATTTTTGGTAAGGGAAATCAAATGATAAGAGACATATTACTTAACCCATCTTGATTCTAGTGCCTTCCTTCTCTTAATTATTTCCTATTTATCTTGAATATAGCTTGTTTGTACATATTTGTTTGCTTGTCTCCCTCATTAGACTCAGAGTTCTTTAAGGAAAGGGACTGTCTTTTGCCTCTTTCTGTATCCCTAGTGCTTAACATAGTGTCTGGCCCATAATAGGTGTTTAATAAATGTTTACTGATGGCTTGACAGCCAGTGCTATCAGGGAAATGGAGTGCTGCGTGTGAGGAAAGGCAAGTAGGCTAGTATAGTTGGATTTTAGAGTGCATGGAAGGAAATGTAGTGACTAGAAAGGCAGGAAGAAGCCAGGTTCAAAGGACTTTAAATAGCAAAGAGAGAATTTCATGTTTGTTCTTGGAGGTAAAAGAACCACTGGAGTTTATGAGTAGGGGAATGCCATGGTCAGACTGGTACTTTAGGGAGATCACTTTAAGAAAAATAGGAAAAGAGGGACAGGATAAAAGCAGGGATACAATGGTCTTTTAACCATGGTAAGAGTAGGGAATCCATGATGGTTCTGCAAGAATCAGTTCCCTAGTATGAAACATTGTTATGACATATAACATGGTCAGCCCTCCCCATCCTTCTGGCATTACATGGGTAGGACTCCTGGTTTTAGCAATGCTTCATGTATCAATACAACTCAATAATTTGGAAATCTGGGGCTTTTATGGAGAGGTTCTAGAAGGTGACTCAATTGGTTTTCCATCTTTAATGTCACAAGTAGGGAGCCAACAGGGATGCCAGGAGCATCCTGTAAGGATGATTTGGAGTCCAAGTAGGAGAAGGAGGCATGTCTAGAGCACAGACAACCTACCATTAAAAAAGCCTAGGCTGATAAAACAAAGAGGTTTCCTAGTCTACAACAGCTATCATTCAAAGAAGGGATGAAATTTGTTCTCTAAAATTTCAGGGTGAAGAATTAGGACTGACAGAAGTTACTGGAACACAGTTAACACAGTTAACTGGAACTGGATAAAAATGGAGCAGCTTTGTTTATGAGGTAGTGAGTTCCCCTTCATCAGAAGCATTCAGCTTTAGGACTGATGACCACTTGTGAGGGATGAAAGACCTATAATATAATAGAAAGAGCTCTGGATTTGGAGCTGGTGAATCTGGCTTCAAATATCATCTTTGCCACTTATTACTATTCCAGGATCATAGATTAAAACCTGAAGGCTTTAATCAGAAATCAACTCCAAACCACCTGCCATTTTATAGATGAGGAAAGTGAGCCTTAGAAAGTTTAAGTGAATTGATCAGATCCACACAGCTATTAAATATTTGAGTCAGGATTCAAAACTAGTTCTTTTGACTTTAGGACCAGAATGTCAGGAAGTATCTTTGGAATTCTCTCTCCAATTACAGAGGGATCACCCAGTTCAAGCCATCTTTACTTATCTACATTGCACAAACCTTCTAATTGGTCTCCCTACCTCAAATCTCTGGCTCCAATATATACTCTACACAGCTGCCAATGGTTTTTTCTAAAGCACAATTCTAATTGTGTCACACTCCCTACTCAATAAACTCCAATGGCTCCCTATTATCTTTAGGGGCAAATGTAACCCCCTTTGTGTTGCATGTAAAGCCCTTGACAAAGCCCCAACCTATCTAGTCAGGTTATTACCTATAATTTCCCTTCACATACACTATGGTTTATACTTTTTATACTGTCCCTCATACACAGCTCTCCATTCCTCCATTTCCTTTGTACTGGCTGTTTCTTATGCTTGGAATGCAATCCCTCCTCACCAGTGCATCTCTGCCTCTTAGAACCCCTAGCTTTCTTCAAGGTTCAGCTCAAGCACTACCTGAAGCCTTTTCTGAACTCGTCCTCTCCCCACCCCAGATGCTAGAGCCTTCCCCGCAAAGTTATCTTGCATCTATTTTACATATTCATTGTCTCCCCCTCATTACACTATAAGCTCTTCAAGGGCAGAAGCTGTTTTACTTCTCTCTTTGTATATCCAGCACCTAGGAGAGAGTGTGTGAGACACATGGTGTTGTTGTTCACTCATTTTCAGTTGTGTTCAACTCTTTTTGACCCAATTTGGGGTTTTCTTGGCAAAGATATTTGAGTGCTTGGCCATTTACTTCTCCAGCTCATCTTACAGATGAAAAAACTGAGGCAAACAGGATCATACAGCTAGTGTCTAAGGCTGGATTTGAACTCAGGTCTTCCTGACTCTAGGTCCGTGCTCTATCCAAGGCGCCACCTAGCCCTCTTAGTAGGCAATTAATAAATACTTAATATTTGTCAGAGATTAGACTGATCTGGATGTGGTAGAAAGGCTCATGTTGTAGCAGGGTAAATTTGCAGAATTTTCTTTTCTTTTCTTTTTTCCCTTTTTCCCTTTATTCCATTTTCTCTTCCAAAAAAACAAGCATTAGAAAGCATTTGTATTAAGTCCTTAGGAAGGAATAATATTATGACAGTCACAGGATCACAAATTTAGAGCTGGAAGGTAACTTAGAGAAAATCTGGTTCAACACCTTCATTTTACAGATGAAGAAATAAAGGCCCCGGGGCAAAAGCGATTTGTCCAAAGTCATACAGATAATAAGTGCCAAAGTGAGGACTCTGGTCATGTGATTCCAGATTCAAGCATTTTTTTTCCTACTATACAAGAGCATTCAGTGATAAGGGGAGGGAAAGTACATGAAGGAGGAGATTTCATCAAGTGTAAAGGAAGAAGATATTAAGGTAAATGGATTTGTATACTTAACACAGTGCCCAGGGTATGACGGTCACTCCTTAAATGACTTATGATCTACCCAAGCCAAGTTCTGATGAATTCTGGAAATATCAAATAACTTCTGTACTTCCCTTGAATAATTTAACTACTGAGTCAAATAAATTAAGTACTGAATTACTGTCTCCTTTATTAAGTTTAATTTTGAATTTATTTTATTGGGGGGCAAGGAGTTGCAAACAATGAAGTACTCTGCTTGGTAAATGACACCAACCAGAAGCACTTTCGTTTCTATTTTTTTTCCACCTAAACCAAAATTTATTTACCTTTTGAACAGATCTGAGTTTTCCAGTTGGCCAAGTTTTGCCCAAAATTTCATCTTATTATGAGTCCCACACTTCAAAGGTTCCATGAATAACCTACAGGATCTGATTTCTTTCTTTTTTTTAAATTTTTTAAAAAATTTTTAACGAGTGTTTTTAAAACTTTGGGTTACAAATTTTCTCCCTTCCTCCCTCCCCACCCTCATTGAAAAGGCAAGCATCTTTATACAGGTTATAGATGTGTAGTCATGCAAAACACTTCCATAGTAGTCCTGTTGTGAAAAACTAAGTATATTTACCTTCATCCTATCCTACCCCCCATTTATTCTATTCTCTCTTTTGACCCTGTCCCTCCTCAGAAGTATTTGCTTTTGATTATCCCCTCCCTCAATCTGCCCTCCCTTCTATCAACTCCCTGCTCTCTTGTCACCTTCCCCCCTTATTTTCCTGTAGAGTAAGATAGATTTCCATATCCCATTGTGTATGTTATCCCCTCTGTAAGCCAAATCCTTTGAGAATAAGATTCACTCATTCCCTCTCACCTTCCCCCATTTCCCCTCCACTGTAAAAGCCTTTTCTTGTCTGTTTCATGTGAGATATTTTACCACATTCTACTTCTCCCTTTCTCCTTCTCCCAGTATAATCTTCTCCCACACCTTAATTTTATTTTCCAGATATCACCCCTTCATCTTCAACTCACCCTGTGTCCTCTATCTATCTATCTATACAAATATATAATTTTTTCCCTCCCACTACCCTAATACTGACAAAGGATTTATGAATTACAAATATCATCTTTCCACGCAGGAATGTAAACAGTTCAACTTTAATAATTCTCCTATGATTTTTCTTTCCTGTTTACCTCTTCCATGTTTCACTTGAGTCTTTCATTTGAAGGTCAAATTTTTCTATTCAGCTGTGGTCTTTTCCACAGGAATGTTTGAAAGTCCTCTATTTCATTGAATGACCATTTTTTACCCTGAAGGATTATACTCAGTTTTGCTGGGTAGGTGATTCTAGGTTGTAGTCCTAATTCCTTTGTCCTCCAGAATATCATACTCCATGCCCTCCAGACTCTTAATGTAGAAGCTGTTAAATCTTGTGTTATCCTGATTGTGTTTCCACAATATTTGAATTGTTTCCTTCTGGCTGCTTGCAATAGCTTCTCCTTGACCTGGGAATTCTGGAATTTGGCTACAATATTCCTAGGAGTTTTCCTTTGGGGATCTCTTTCAGGAGGTGATCGGTGGATTATTTCAATTTCTATTTTGCCCTCTGGTTCTAAAATATCAGGGCAGTTTTCCTTGATAATTTCTTGAAAGATGATGTCTAGGCTTTTTTTGATCATGGCTTTCAGATAGTCCAATAATTTTTAAGTTCTCTCTCCTGGATCTATTTTCCAGGTCAGCTGTTTTTCCAATAAGATATTTCACATTCTCTTCTATTTTTTCATTCCTCTGGATTAGTGTTACAGTGCAAATTTCTCAAATTGTTCCTATCTTCCAATTTCTCCATTCTAATTTTTAAGGAATTATTTTCTTCAGTAAGCTTTTGGATTTCCTTTTCCATTTGACTAAGTTTGCTTTTAAGGCCATTCTTCTCCTCATTGGCTTTTTGAAGCTCTTTTGCCATTTGGGTTAGGTTATTTTTTAAGGTGTTATTTTCTTCAGTTTTTTTTTGGGTCTCCTTTAGCGTCACTCTCAGTTTTTCCTCTACTTCTCTTCCTTCTCAAAATCCTTTTTGAGCTCTTCCATTGCCTGGGACCAATTCATATTTTTCTTTGAGGCTTTGGATGTAGAAGTTTTGGCTTTGTTGTCTTCTTCTGGTTGTATGTTTTGATCTTCTTTGTCATCAAAGTAAGATAATATAGTCTGATTCTTTTTGCGCTGCTTGCTCATGATCCCAGCCAATTACTTGAGTTTTAAACTCTTTGTTAAGGTAGGAGTCTGTTTCCAGTGTGGAGAATGTACTGTCCCAAGCTTCAGGGGTTTTGTGCAGCTGTGTTCAGAGATACTTCTAGGGACCTGTAAATTTTCAGTTCTTTCAAGGTGGTATGATAAGGGGCAAGGTGTTTACTACTTTCCTGGCCTGTGCTCTGGTTTATGAGTACTCTTTTCTGTCTTGGAGCTGTGAGGAGGGTTTCCTCTCTATAGCCACTACAAGCTCCACCACGCCAGTGCTCTTCCTCGCCCCAGGACCGCCACTCAGAACTGTGACCCAGATCCAAGCATGGCCAAAGCAAGAGAATCCTGCACCAGCAGAGAGATCCCTGCAATCCCCCTCTGATCAGCCACTCAATTCCCCCTCAGTCTGTGGGCCAGAAGCTCAGAAGGCAGTTGCTGCCCCCGCCACGCTCGGGGACTGGAGCTGAGACCACTGGCTTCTCTCTGCCCGCTGAAACAGACTTTTCCCACTGACCTTCCAAGTTGTCTTTGGCATTCATGGGTTGAGAAGTCTGGAAACTGACACAGCTGCCCTCAATTCAGTCCTCTGAGGCTTGCTCCAGGGTCGTTGCGGCCTGCAAGCTCACGCCAAACTGTGCTCCTCTCCCAGCCCGGTGCAATATACCTTTCCGATCAACCATTCAGGCTATCTTGGGCTGGAAATTTGTTTCACTCTGTCTTTTTGTGAGTTCTGCTGCTTTAGAATTTGTTTAGAGCCATTTTTTTATAGGTATTTGGAGGGGTTTGGAGGAGAGCTCAAGCAAGTCACTGCTTTTACTCTGCCATCTTGGCTCCGCCCAGTACTTTCATTTTTAAAAAGGGGGCAGGGAGGGAGAATGCCATTTTTAAACTTTAGAGCCATCTATTACTTTAAAGTAAGTATCACAAAAGTGTGCTTTAATAACTAAGTAATGAAGAAAAATTTAGACCTTATTCATTCTTAGGGCCACAAATGTTCTTCTACTACTCCTGGTCTAGTGAATTTCTATTGCACTTCTTTGAAGACATTATGCATAAGAATAAAGCTAGCCAAATCATCATTTCATATGAAAGAGTTTACGTCCAAAAAAGAACATACTCTCTAAGGAGACTATTGGCTGAAGTTCAGAACATCTAAGAAGTACGTTGAAAATACGAATAAGGATTTTGTTCTGTTAAACAGAAGTGTATGTTGACTCTGTGTCAAACAGAGTGGCAATATTAAAAAAGATAATTAACAGCATGAAACACAAAGAGGAGTTATCAAAAAGTATTATTTTAGTTAAAGAAGTGATATGATTGAGCAATTACAATCTTTAAATGAGGTATGAAGAAAATCTTATCATGATCTATTTAAAATGTACTACATATTTAAAATGTACTGCATGTAGGTTGTTTATAAGAAAGATAAAGGCATTTCAGTGAATAAGACATCAGTTTGGTTTTACAGGCAACAAACTTTGTTTTAATAGAAGTAGCAGTTACCAGTTAATTTCTCCTGTGTAGAGAAAGCAATCCATAAACTAGAACTGGGTGAGGTAACAAAGTATGGAGAAGTAGAAATACTAATGTAATAAAAGATGACTCATTTCTGGCTCATGTCCCATTCACCATAATGGACTAGACTTATTAATGGGGACAGGGGAAAGACAACGGCCATCTTTTTGCCATCTTAAATTTAGTCAACAAAGAACCAAGATCAGAAATTTCTGTTTTCTCAGTGAAGAGGTATAAAACTAATTGTTTTTTCAATGAACAACAGTTATTCATGAGTGAGATGAGGTTTAAACATTAAACATTAAAGAACAAACTTCCAAATGTGTAACGTTTAGCAATAGAACTGCACCAAATACTTAAGCTGTGCTAAAAGAGCAAATTGAAAGCTTCAAGAAGACTTCTGGGAAAAAGAAGTCATTTTACTTTAAGTTGCATCAAATCTAAATAATTAAATTTATTACACTGCAATAAATCATGGATATGTTTGAATGCTGGAAAGTTTTTTTGCTTGTTTATTTGTGATACTGTTTGAAAAATATTCATACCTCAGTCTTTATATCTCTTAAGAAGGAGCTATATAGGGGGGCAGAGCCAAGATGGCAGAGTAAAAGCAGTGACTTGCTTAAGCTCTCCCCCAAACCTCTCTAACTACCTATAAAAATGGCTCTATACAAATTCTAAAGCAGCTGAACCCACAAAAGACAGAGTGAAACAAATTTCCAGCCCAAGGCAGCCTGGAAGGTTTATTGGAAAAACATATCACGCCAGGTGGGGAGAAGAGCACAGTTCAACATGGACACGCAGGCAAAACAGGCCTCAGTAAACCTGGAGCAGCCCTCAGAGGACTGAATCAAGGGCAGCTGTGGCAGTTTCCAGACTTCTCAATCCACGAACACCAAAGACAACTTAGAAGGTCAGTGGGAAAGGTCTGTGACTGCGGTGAGAGAGAGAGAAGCCCAGTCCCAGCCCCAGTCCCTGAGCTCGGCTTCTTCCAGAGCTTCCAGCTCATAGACTGAGGGGGAATTGAGTGGCTGATCAGAGGGGGATTGCAGGGATCTCTCTGCTGGTGCAGGATTCTCTTGCTTTGCCTGTGCTTGGATCTAGGTTACAGTTCTGGGTGGCGGTCCTAGGGCAAGGAGGAGTGCTGGTATGGTACAACTTGTAGTGGTGGTGGTGGAAAGGAAATCCTCCTCACAGTTCCAGGGCAGAAAAGAGTGCTTGTGGTCACTCATAGACCAGAGCACAGGCCAGGAAAGGAGTAAACACCTCGCCCCTTATCATACCATCTTGGAAGAACTGAAAATTTACAGGTCCCTAGAAGTATCTCTGAAAACACCTGCACAAAACCCCCAAAGCTTGGGACAGTACATTCTCCATACTAGAAGCAGACCCCTACCTTAACAAAGAGTTTAAAACTCAAGTTATTGGCTGGGATCATGAATAAACAAAGATCCAAAAAAAGCCAGACCACAGAATCTTTCTTTGGTAACAAAGAAGATCAAAACATACAACCAGAAGAAGACAACAAAGTCAAAGCTCCTACATCCAAAGCCTCCAAGAATAATATGAATCAGTCCCAGGCCATAGAAGAACTCAAAAAGGAGTTTGAGAAACAAGTAAGAGAAGTAGAGGAAAAACTGGGAAGACAAATGAGAGTGATGCAAGCAAATCACGAAAAACAAGTCAACAGCTTGCTAAAGGTGACCCAAAAAAATACTGAAGAAAATAACACCTTAAAAAATAGCCTAACCCAAATGGCAAAAGAGGTCCAAAAAGCCAAAGAGGAGAAGAATGTCTTAAAAAGCAAAATTGGCCAAATGGAAAAGGAAATCCAAAAGCTTACTGAAGAAAATACTTCCTTAAAAATTAGAATGGAGCAATTGGAAGCTAGTAACTTTATGAGAAATCAAGACACTGTAAAACAAATCCAAAAGAATGAAAAATTAGAAAACAATGTGAAATATCTCATTGGAAAAACAACTGACCTAGAAAATAGATCCAGGAGAGAGAACTTAAAAATTATTGGACTATCTGAAAGCCATGATCAAAAAAAAAAAAGAGCCTAGACATCATCTTTCAAGAAATTATCAAGGAAAACTGCCCTGATATTTTAGAACCAGAGGGCAAAATAGAAATTGAAAGAATCCACCAATCACCTCCTGAAAGAGATCCCCAAAGGAAAACTCCTAGGAATATTGTAGCCAAATTCCAGAGTTCCCATGTCAAGGAGGAAATATTGTAAGCAGCCAGAAAGAAACAATTCAAGTATTGTGGAAACACAATTAGGATAACACAAGATTTAGCAACTTCTACATTAAGGGACTGCAAGGCTTGGAATAGAAAATTCTGGAGGGTAAAGAAGATAGGATTACAACCAAGAATCACCTACACAGCAAAACTGAGTATAATCCTTCAGTGGAAAAAAATGGTCATTCAGTGAAATAGGGGACCTTCAAGCATTCCTATGGAAAAGACCAGAGCTGAATAGAAAATTTGACTTTCAACTAGAAGACTCAAGTGAAACATGAAGAGGTAAACAAGAAAGAGAAATCATAAGAGACTTATTAACGTTGAACTGTTTACATTCCTACATGGAAAGATGATATTTTGTAACTCATGAGACCTTTGTCACTGTTAGGGTAGTTGGAGGGAAAAAATTATATGTATGTATGTATAGATCAATAGATGGACAGATAGATAGATATATAGACAGAGGGCACAGGGTAAGTTGAAAATGAAGGGGTGATATCTGGAGAATAAAATTAAGGGGTGAGAGAGAATTAGAAGGAGAAAGGGAGAGGTAGAATGGGGTAAATTATCTCACATGAAACAGACAAGAAAAGGCTTTTACAATGGAGGGGAAATGGGGGAAGGTGAGAGGAAATGAGTGAATCTTATTTTCATAGGATTTGGCTTAAGGAGGGAATAACATACACACTCAATTGGGTATGGAAATCTATCTTAGCCTACAGGAAAATAGGGGGGGAAGGGGACAGGAGAGCAGGAGGATGATAGAGGGGAGGGCAGATTGGGGGGAGGGGGTAATCAGAAGCAAACACTTCTAGAGAGGGACAGGGTCAAAAGAGAGAATAGAATAATTGGGGGTGGGATAGGATGAAGGGAAATATACTTAGTTTTTCACAACATGACTACTATGGAAGTATTTTACATAACTACACATGTATAACCTGTATTGAGTTATTTGCCTTCTCAATTAGGGTGGGTGAGGAGAGAGGAAGGGAGAAAATTTGGAACCCAAAGTTTTAAAAACACATGTTAAGAAAATTGTTTTCACATGCACCTGAGAAATAAGAAATATAGGAAATGGGGTATAGAAATCTATCCTGCCCTACAAGGTGAAGGGGATAAGAGAAGGGGGAGAGAGATAGAAGACAGGACAGATTAGGGGAAGGGGTATACAGGATGAATGCCATCTTGGGGTGGGTGGAGGGATGAGATGGGGAGAAAATTTGAAACTCAAAATCTTGTGGAAGTGAAGGTTGAAAACTAAAAATAAATAAATTTTAAAAAATTTACCTTAAAAAATAGAATAAATGGGGGCGGGATAGGATGAAGGGAAATATACTTAGTTTTTCACAACATGACTACTATGGAAGTGTTTTGCATGACTACACGTGTATAACCTGTATTGAGTTGCTTGCCTTTTCAATGAGGGTGGGTGGGGAGAGAGGAAGGGAGAAAATTTGGAACCCAAAGTTTTAAAAACACATGTTAAAAAAATTGTTTTCATATACAACTGGGAAATAAGAAATATAGGAAATGGGGTATATAAATCTATCCTGCCCTACAGGAAAAAAGAAGGGGAATGGGATAAGAGAAGAGGGGGAGGAGAGATAGAAGGGAGGCAGATTAGGGGAAGGGGTATACAGAATGCATGCCATCTTGGGGTCAGGGGTGGGATGAGATGTGGAGAAAATATGGAACTCAAAATCTTGTGGAAGTGAATGTTGAAAACTAAAAATAAATAAATTTAAAAAATAAAAAAGAAGAGCTGTATAAATTATAAAGATATATTTTGCCAATAAGGAATTTATTTTGTATCAGAAAATTAGTTCTCTACTAAGAGAAGTAAGCTGTCAGTCTAACCTATCAAGGTGACAAGTTGGAAAGTTCAAGGCTTCAAGCATATAGTATAAAGCATGACACAAAATGAGAAGAAAAAAATGAGAGGTTAGGTAACTTGACTAAGGGTATACAGCTACTAAATATTTGATATGGGATTAGAACTCAGGTCTTTCTGACTTCAGCTTCAATACTCTAATTCACTACATCTTCTCTTATTACTTACTCTCCTCTTATTATTTGACATAGACTAGAAATGCCAGTAATAATGGTGAGACAATATAAAGAAATCAATGGAATAAGGCCTGACAAAGACAGGGCAAAATGATCTCTATTCATAAACGAGAGTTAACTTGGAAATCCTTAGGAATCTATTTTTTAAATCTGTTTCAGCAAAGTAAAAGGACATATAATAAGCCCACAAAAAATCACTAGCATTTCCATATTACTAATAAAAACCAGGAAGAAGAGATAGAAAGAGAAATGCCACTTCAAACAATAAAAGGCAATACATATCCTGAAGTCAACCCACTAGGACTTAGGATATAAATACAAGTAGAAAAAATTTTCACAGATAAATGATTTACATAAGTGAAGAGAGTATTAATTGTTATTGTTGTAATATTACAAAAATTATATGAAAGTAATTAATCTATAAATTAAATACTACAACAAATTATCAAAAGGATAATTTGTAGAATTTGACAAAATAATTTTAAAATTCATATAGAAAAACAAAAGATCTTAAACAGTTAAAGAAATAATGACCGAAAAAGTACGAAAGAAAGTGGTCTAACACTGGCTGATATCAAATTACATAATATAGCCATAATTATCAAAACTATTTGGTGCTAGACAAAGAAAATGGAAAATTTGACCAAGAAAACAGATTAGATAAGCAACCCCAAAACACAAAGTACCGGGGAAAGTTCTGTTTATGCAGTAAGAAGTACTGGGAAAATTGGATAGCCATAAGGTAGAAAATAAATTAGACAAACATTTTCTACCATGCATCATTAAAACATTCCAAATACATAAAATAAGGCAAGTATGAAAACTCACACCATTAAAAAGTTAAGAGTTGAAAGTTCTCTCTCTCAATTACGGATAAGGAATGAATTCATAACAAGGACAAGGAGTGTCAAAAGAAAATTACTTTGATTTATAAAAATAAAAAAGCTTTTAAAAAAGAAACACAGACACAATAATAAGAAAAGATATGGACTGATAAAAAAATCTTTATATGAAACCTCTAATTAAGGTGGCTCCAAAATCAATAGGATACTGTGATGAATTTTTATATTAAGAACTATTGTCCAGTAGATAGGTCAAAGCATATAAACAAAAAATTCTGAAAAGAAGCACAACTATCAACAATCATATAAAAGTATTCAAAATTAATTAACAGAAAGATGCAAATTACAACAACCATCACCTAAGAAGAGCTATCATCCATGGCACAACACTATTTTAAATAGAATAGCAAAGGCAATGAGTACCAAAAGCCACTGAGGTTTGGGTGAATCTGTTTCTGGACTAGAAAAAGGTAGATGTTGTTTTCCTTTTCTTTGTATCCCTAGTATTTAGCATAGTGCCTGGGATACAGTAAGCACTTAATAAATGGTTGTTCACTTGAATATACATGGATGACTAAATTTTTTTTACTATTATAATGAGAGGGAATAACACTTTTTATTTATTCTTTTAACCAAGAAGCAATCATCCAATATAGCCAATTAATTGTGAAATATTTTTATTTCTAACTTCATCACATCTCTCCCATCTGATACCCTCTCACCATTCACCTGGCTAACATTTTATCTTCAGGCCCTCATCACCACTCATGTGGATTATTCCAACAATTATTCCTAATTTTTTTCCCTGCCTTAAATCTCTCGCATTCCACTCCATCCGACATACTGCTTCTGAACTAATTTTCCCTAAGTACAAATCTGACTATTTTCTATGAGTCTGTCATTCTCTCTCTGTCTCTGTCTGTGTCTGTCAGTCTCTGTCTCTGTCTCTGTCTCTGTCTCTGTCTCTCTCTCTCTCTCTGTCTTTCTATCCAAACTTGGGTCTTTCTTGAACCTCCCCCAACTGGCCAAAATATGTATATTTTAAAATATGACTATAAAGATTAAGCTTTATGCTCTTAATTTACATATCAGGTAAGTTCAACCCCATATTTTTTGTCTCCGTCACAAAAATGAGGGCAAATATTAATAAACATGGAAAGACTTTTATGAGGACCAAAAAAATAATTCATATAATTACCTCAAAAAAGTAAATGAAGACACCAAAAAAGCAACCACTCAATGTTGGTTCCAAATTATAAGTTTAAAACCACACTCTTCCTTTCTGTTAACAAAGGATATATTATAAAAAGTGAAGACTTAGACTGTGAGCAATCACTATATTAGATGGTTTTGCCCCAATATTTTATAGGAATGTAAGGGTAGTGATTGTTTATTGGGCAGTAATTGACGTGTCAAAATTACATCACTTTTAAAACTGTTTTGCTTTTCATTTCTTGGTGGTTCCACTAATGGCATTTTCATTTGTTGAACAAATGATCCACAGTGTAGTACAGAGTTCCTCCATAAAGAAAGGTTGCTCTCTCCTAAGGAAAGAACAAATTAACCTGTAATAGTACTATACCTAGTGCGATAACAATTTTTTTAAAAGTGCTAGTGTCCTTCTTAAAAATGAGTTTCTAACACTTAGGTCCTAAATTTACATGTAGATGATGTTAATGTAAGACTCAACAAATCCCAGACAAGCTCATTTTATTCTTCACCATCAAGCAATTTGAATTATACTACCACAAGTGGAACGAGGCATACAACACTCAACAGTATTGTTAAGGTGTACCTGAACTTCCTAACCTACTACTCTAGCTTAAATGAGGGCTTGGGGTCTGTTTCCTATGTGTACTCTAAGAAAAAAGGAAGGTGGGTAGATAGGGTAGGCAAAGGGACTTCCGGTTACTATAGTTTCTACTTGATCTGTACAAGAGTTAGGCTGGTCAGAAGTTCCCACCTCTTTCTTTGACTCTTTCCAGAGGTTCCCCAGTGATCATAATTGAATTTTTTTCCTAAAGCTAGGAACAGAATGTTCTACAGTAACATGCCTTTTTTTTCTTTCCTTAAACACTAAAAAAAATTCTTTTGGATCCTAAATTTGGCGACTAATTCCTAGAAAAGAAAATCTATCAAGTCTTCTGTTATTATTGCTGCTAAATTTAGTTATTATAAAGAGCCAACTTCCGTACCCATCCCCAAACCTAGGGAACCAAATGGCAATTGCACTATGGCTGTGAGTTAGCACTTGATCTTTGACTGCAACATACACAGAAAGTCAGATCTCAGTAGGAAAATAATTCACACATAGGTTGTTACTTACACTATATGTGCAAGGTCAAGTGGCTTCTCTGGTTGCTCAGGAAAAACAGGATGTGGGGGCTCCCTGGTAGGTACACAACCCAGAGATTTACTAATTGCATGGCTCAGCTTCTTTGCAGGTGATTTCTGTATCAAAGGAAACAATAATCCATTAAACCTTCAAATGAACTGCCTGCTGTGTTTCCAGAGACGGTAAGAAACATCTTTTCAAATACAGAGCAAGGTATCAGAAAGAGTACTAGGTTGGAAATCAAAGGTCATAGGTTCTTGTACTAAGTTTGCCATTACTGAGTTTTGTTTTTTTTAGTCATTTAACTGTTCTTGGTCTCAACTAGATGAGATGATATTGATGGTGTCTTTTAGCTGGAACACTGCTTGGCTATGACTGAACAATTAAATAGTGGCAGGAAATTAAAGGAAATCAAAGCTGCTCCAAGGTTATTTCTATTTCATATATTCTCACCACACTATATTCCGAACATTTCCATCATGAAGCAGTTCTTCCAAATCAAACTTTTTTGTCCTTTCTGTTCATCTTGAAATTTTTTATGTCAATTCCCTCTGTTTCTATAATTATAGCACTGTCCAAGCATCACCACTGTTAAAACACTATAGTTTATTTCCTCAATCACGTAAAAGTAACTTTGCCTCAGTTAAAGGAAATATGAAGGGATATGTGCTAAAAGAAAAGAAATAGACTTTAAAAACCTTTGTAAAACTTTAGGGTACAGTATAAGACAATGAGTAGTTGAAAGAGAAATTGTTAACTCGTGGGCATAAATACCATTTTTACACATACTATCAAGTTCCCTCTTTTGCCTTTAAAACACAGTACAGACACTGCTATGATGGAGATAGCAACATTCTCATACCAAAAATCTTTATTTGCTAGATACATGTCAGAAATGGAAAATATGATTGTTCTTTTAGTCTTGATCTAAAGGAATAAGGACTGTTCCAAAACTAAACTCTTCCTCTCCTATCTCATGTTTATTTTAAAAAATCAAATTACAGAGCTAAAATACCTTGTGATAAAACTAATTTAAATCTATATTTCAAACTATTGTTCAAATTCAATTTAAAATATTCAAGAAAAAACAGGTCTGTTAGGGGGAGAAAAGCTCTGAATAATTGTTACTTTAATGTTATAGCTAGACTGAAAAACAATGAATGATCCCTGTTAAATAGAATCAACTTTCTTTTGAAATTTATCCTATGATAACAATTTATATTATAAATAACCATATCGTTAGAAATTTGGCCACCAGAAGATGAGTTATTTTGACCACAGCAAAACATTGCAAACCATGAAGATTGTCTACTAAAGGCAGAGATGGTTTGCCATCTGCAGTGGACTTGCCAATTCCCAGTGAAATTGTGACTCTTTTGAAGTATTGTGAATAACAAGTATAACCACTGACCAAGGGGAAACTGATCAAAAATATTAGCAGACCCTAAATCCTTAGAGTGAACTCAATAATTAAATAGCAGTAAAAGTTTTGTTATTAAAACAGTAGTTCTGTGAAGATTTCTCTCAATTTGTAAAAAAGGATGATTAGATTCAAATCCTTCCTGGAGTATTGTTATACATATTCAATTAGATGTATCCAACAACTACAGCTGAAAATATCCAATGGAGTGGCAAGGATATTTTATTCTTCTTTAGGAAATCCAATAGGAAATGACGTCCTTTTGATTGTTGTCAAGATGGTAATGGGAGATTTTTACACTTAACATGGAGATATCTAGTTTGTTTTTTCTCTATTTCTGTTTCTGCAACATAATGGGGAATGAGAAGAGTCAGCAGACTAATCTGGCTTGCTGGAAAAGCAAATTAATACTACCCATTTAATTAGCTTCAACTGGCTTATTAGCAGGTTGAATGGACTACCCCCGGCTGAAAATGGAAAAAAGTCACTGAACTGAAAAAAACTACTTAAAAGAGTTTTCAGATGCCAAGCTTCAGTGGGGAATCTAATTTTGAAGTGGGATTGAGAGTATAAAGTGAATTCATTCTAAATCAAATCTAGTAGTCAATAATCTTTAAAAAAAAAACCCTATGTATACTAATCTTTAACTCTTAGCAATCATAACCTAATAATAAGAATAGGAGATTAGATTAAGTTGCAATTGCTCAATTATGAAACAGTAAGAAAAGTACTAAATAATAACTAGATGTTTCTTTAAAAGTTTGTTAAAAAAATCACCTTTAAATATATTATTTTCTTTAAAATCCAGAGAGCTGAGAGGTCAAAGTGCAAGTCTGAGAGCCTTGCTGTTAGTATCCTTGTGTTAGTAGTTGGGGGCACTTTACAAGTTACATTAATGTTATTTTATGCCTAGCTTTATAAATAAAATTATATTCCTCATTTTTAAATGCTGTTAAAAATCTATTATTATAATCATGGTCTTATATAAAAGTTGCCCATAGCACATACATTATATTTGGACTACATTGGTTAGGCCATGACTCTAGTATCAACATCTGCTATATTCCCCAGATACAGGAAAAACAATGAAAAAGCAAGGGGAAAGTCACCTGAGTGTTATTGTTATAAAGAATATAATAAACTGACCCTTGTATAATTAATTATAATGACCAAGATTATCTCCAGGGAAGAGTTAAGAAAATACATCTTCCTGTTTCATCAGACTATGTGTGGAATATGGCTTGTTTTGTCAGATGTGTTCAATATATTAATTGGTTTTACTAAATTTTTTTCTCTTTTTTTAATATAAAGGGAATGTCTTAGACTGGGCAGGAGAGAAAAAAGGGATATATTTAGAAGTGGCAGTTATATAACAATAAAAAGCATCAATAGAAATTTTTAAAATGTTTAAATTAAGTGGCAGTAAAGGTCATATTTCTTAAAATGTAACATAGTACAAATCCCTTCTAAGCCATGTTAGACAAATTTTTGCGTATTTAAAAGTTTTTGGTTTTATTTATTTGAACACCAAAAATGAGAATTTCCATACATACAAAACATAAAAGAGGATTTTATATGAAACTGTGAAGCTCTATCTAATATCCTTTGGCTTAAAAAAAAGTATATATCGAATTTTACATATTACTTTCAAAACTGATCTACCTGTGTTTCTTTCTGAGCTTCCTCCTTCTCTCTTCTGTGCAATTTTAAAAAATATTTCATTGGTCTCTCTCTTTTTTTTTTTTTGGTCATCAATATTGCTAACCCTTTCTTCCCCCAACACCCTTCCTAATAAAAAATTGAAAGAAATGGGCGGAAAGAGGTAAATCCTTGTAACATATAAGCACAGTCAAACAAAAGAAATCCATACAATGGCCATGTGCAAAACACATGTCTCTTTCTGCACCTTGTGTTCATCACTTCTTTGGCTGTCTCACCATAAGTTTTTCTGGGGACATGATTGGTCACTGCATTGATTAGAGTTTTTAAGTCTTGCAAAACTGTTTCTTTTACAATGTTGTTGTCCTTTTATAAAGTGCTCTCCTGGTTCTACTCACTATTTCAACAGCTCATATTACCCAAGATTCTCTGAAATATTTTATCATTTCTTATGGTGCAGTAATATTCCATTATATTCATATAACATTATTTGTTCAGTCACTCCTCAAATGATGAGCACCCTGTTAGATTCTAGTGCTTTTCTTTTTTTCCCTTTTAATTCCCATTTCAGAATGAGGAACTTTGTTTCACTTGTGATTATTTCGAATAAATTCCTGTCCCATTTGCATTCTCATTTGTTTCCCAGTTGAGTTTGATGAATATCTATGCCAAAATGTCTCTGTGTGTACTCAAACCTCCTCTGTGAGGTTCATCTGATGCCCTTTTTCCCACTCCTTTCTCTATATTTATATATAGTCTTTTTCCCCCCTCATATACACCTATGAGAAATCTCAAGTTCTACCTCTTCTTCCTCCGTTTTACACTAGTGTATTCCCTTCCCTTCTCTTTCCTTCCTTTCCCCATTCTAAAATCCTCTCTCACAAGAGAATCAACTTACCCCAAGACCTCTGTTTTCCTTATTTAACTCCTTCAATACCCTTTGAAGACATTAAGATCCTGAAAAGATACTTGTTTCTTCTCCCCCTATTAGTATGTTAACCCCATATCATCATATAGCACCAGCTAGTTGCTCAAATAATCTTTTTTATTTCCCTAGACTTTTGTGTTTGATTTTCAAAGACCCTGATCTTTTCATCAGAAATACTTTTAAAAGCCTTCTAATTACACTAAAACTCTAATTTTTTCCTCATGTAGAACCTTGCAGAGTAAGTTAGTCTTAACTGTAAGCCTTTATCTTTTGTGTTTTGGAACACTGTATTGTAAGACCTTTAACTGTTTATAATAGAAGCTCTGAGGTCTTTTGTGGTCCTGGGTATGTCTCCTTTGGTAACTGAACTCCTTCTTTCTGTATGTTTGCAATATTTTTACTTGATGTGTGAGTTCTGGATTTTAATTATGACATTTCTGGGGCTTTTCCTTTCAAGGTTCCTGTCAGAAGGTCAGCAGATTCTTCCTATCTTCATTTTGTCCTCTGGTTCTGATAAATCTAGGGAGTTTTCATTTCTCATTTCTTGAAATATAGTGTCTAAGCTTTTTTTCTTTAATTGTGGTTTTCAGGGAGTCCAAAGGTTCTTAAATTATTTCTCATTGACCTATTTTCCAGCTGTTATATTTTTAATCAGATATCTTGAATTTTCTTCTATTTTTCAATCTTTAATTGTGTTCTAATATTTTTTCCTGTGTCATAGAGTCATTGATTTCTGTTTGATCTATTAACTGAGTCAATTACTTGGATAAGGTTTACCACTTTCTCAGTAACCTTTTTTTCCCATCCCCCTAAACTATACCCCACTCCACAAATCCCACTTCTGATATACCCACTCATTCCACTGTGCTCTCTGGAATGCCTGCTCTATATTTAACAAGCTTGCTTTCATATTAAACCTTTTCCTTTCCCACGCTTTCCATTTTCTGGCACTCACTGAAACCAAGTTCCCTTCTGATTCTTTCCAGTACTGATTGCACTTTCATTCATACCCTCTGCCTCATTGGTTGTGGTGCAAGAGTCTGAATAACTCCTTGTTCCCCACTGTATCTTCTAGAGTTTCCTTCTACCACCATTATTCAGTAATCTTTCCTCCTATCTGAAGTTCACTCAATCCATATTTATCAACTAATCAATATTCTGGTAGCTGTTAATTACTGATTCCCAGGAAATCTCATTCCTTTCTCAGTGAGTTTAATGCCTGGCTCACAATCTTTCTCTTCATTCCAACTCCTGACTTCATTTTAGGGGACTTTAACATATATACTGATATGCTCTCAAAAACTCTAACTTTTGAGTTCCTCAATTCACTCATTTCTCTTGACCTACTCTTCTACTCCACCTTAGTTACAAACAGATGGTCATCACTGATAAGTGTTCTACGTCATTGTTCATGAACTCTGAAATTCCATTATATGATCATAGTCCCTTGTCCTTCTATCTTTCCCTCTGCTTTATAACTTGTGAAATTGTTCTTCACCCACACTGTACTCTCTAATCCCTCCATACCCCTCACAACTTTTCCACTAGCTACCAATTAAATACCACACTTTCAAACTTGAGTTCCTTGTCCTCTTTTTCCTGTCACTGACACATTTTGCTGATCCCCAAACTTATTACTTCCACCATCTGCTGTCTTCATTCCTATTTATGTGCTACTGGATGGAACAGGAGAAAATCACAAACCTATGTTGACTAGGTCCACCACAAATTTTTGTTAAATATTTCCAACTGGGCTCTCACTGCAGCAAAGCAACTTTTTTATAGATCCCTAACTGATTGTCTATCCCACTCATCAGAATAGCTATTCCAAAATTGCTTCATCTTTCCTCAAATTTCCCATGGCACCTATTCTCCACCCCCTATCAGCTGAGAACCTTGGCCTTACATGTCACTGAAAAAAACTTAGGCCATTCACCAAATGCTTCCTTTTCTCTCTTCTCCAGCCTACATCACTCAAACATGTTCCTCTACTATAAGGGGGAAAAAAACCCCAACCAAGCCTCACATGATCTGATCCTTTATGGCTAAACTCATTGAGAAAGCCATCCACAATCAGTGACTCCACTCCTCCTTTCACTAAACCCTCTGCAGTCTAGCCTTCCAACTCATCACTCAACTGAAACTACTGTCTCAGAAGTTGCCAATGATTTCTTAACTGTCATGGCTATATTTTTGCTTCTATCTATATCCCAACTATATGCTAAGCATATGTTTTGCACATCGTAAGCATTTAATAACTTACTTTCTGCATCTGATACTGTTGACCTTTTCCTCTTGAAGACGCTCTCCTCTGTTTTTGGGTTTGGGGTTTTTGTGATTCTATTATCTCTCTTCTGATTTGTCTCCTATCTATGTAATCACTTCTTCTCAAGTCTCCTCTGCTGGTTCATCATCCATATTATTTCTCTTAATTACAGGTATTCCTAAAAGTTCAATCCTAGGCACTCTTCTTTTCTCCATCTATAGTCTTTTTCTTGGTCCCCTGCACTTCAGCTCCATATCAACAATTACCTGGTGGACATTTAAAACTGTATGTCCTGCAGATATCCTAAACTTGAACTCATTATTTTTCCCCCCATAGCTTCCCCTCTTCCAAACTATAATCATTCAAAAGCGTTTGACCTGACCATCCACAGAGAAAAGACAAATGGATCAAGAATGTCTATTGCCCAGATTAAAAAATGCATTTGGATAGAAGACCTATAGTGCTTGTCCATCAGTATATAATCTGAATCACATAGCACAGATGGACAATAAGCTAGATCCAGAGTTAAAGAGGAAAAAAGTAAGCTGGATTGCTTTTGGGAAATTACAAAGCTCTTTTACTGATCCCAAGCTTCCCATGAAAGTAAAAGCCCATCTTTTTAATAGCAACATTCTACCTATGTTATTATATGGCAGAAAAAACAAAGAATAAAAGTCTTCAAAGAGTTCAATGGAGAGGTGCATTCTGACCATGAGAAAACTATAACATGAAACCAATAAGGAACTATGAAGATTAGGAATAAAAGATATCAAAGAGAAATTGCATAATGGAAGATAAAATGGGCTAATCACGAGACGAGTAAGGGATGGCAGGTGGAAAACTAAAGTCCTGCAATGGTACCCTCACAATGTCCAAAGAAAGTGAAGAAGGCCACCAACAAAGTGGGTGTACACCTTGTGAAAAACATATGGGAGGTCACAAAAGAATAGCACAGGATGTACAAGCATGAATGTGTTGCAATCTGCTTCATTGGGGTGATCAAATCAATGAAATCACAAGTCTGAGTTAGGAACTATGAGTATGAAGATTCAGAAAAGCATAGGAAGACTTATAAGAATTTATCATATGCAAAATGAAGTAAGGTGAGGAACATGGAAAACAATATACAAAATGAATACAACAATGTTAATAGAACTGAACAACAACAACAACAACAACAAAAAACCCCAAAACTTATTTTATTATAATGGTCAAGCCTGGTCCTGAAGAAATGAAAAAATAAAAATTTTCCCTTCATGGGCAACTATGAGTATTGAACAACACGTACAAGGTCAGACTTGGTGAGTTTTCTAGTTTTGCTGAATTGTTTTTTGTAAAAAATTTTTCTTTTAATTTTTTTGTTACAAAGGAAGTACTACTAAATAGGGGAGGCAGAAGGGATATATTTAGAAATGAACATGATGGCAAAACAAGATAGCATAATTTTTAAAGGTGCTATCATAATAGTCCATATGAAGAGTGGACCAGACTAAGATGGGGAAAATGCAACTGAGAGAAAGGAAAATGTTCAAGAGATGCTATGGAGATACAATTGACAAAATTTAGCAACTTATTATATATGAAGCATAAAGAAGAGAAATCTTGAGGAAGGTTCTGAGGTCACATTATTATCTCAATTATGTAATACACTGAAATCCCCAGATTGTTTTTTAGGTGAATTGTTTTCTGGCCATGCTTCCCCATCCTGAATTTCTGGAACTGATTTTTTGAAATGAAATATAAGGCTTTATATTTATCCCTATAAATTTCACCTTATTAGATTTGACTCAATGTTCAAGGCTGTCAAAATGTTGTGGATCCCAGTTTTGTCATCCAATAAGTTAGTTACCCTTCTCTGCTTTATATCATCTATAGATTTAATAAGTACACTATCTGTACTTTTATCCAAGTTGCTAATAAAAGCAGTTAAGACAGTACAAGGCCAAGCAACAGATCCCTGGGGCACTTCACCAAAGAAGTTCCAAAATAACATTGAATGACAGATGGTTCCTTTTTGGACCCAACCATTCAATTAGTTCTCTATCTAGGTCACATCTATCTCTTTCTCAACAACATGAGACACTCACATGCTTCATTAAAATCTAGATGAACAATATCTACAGTCTCCTCCTGATCTACCAGTCTATTAACTATCGAAAAAGTCAATTAGTCTGGCATAACCTGTTCTTGATGAAGATGTACTTTGTTCATTTAATATTATATAGGTCCCTGTAAAAGACAACAGGAGAGCACTGAGCACTGAGTAGTACAATGTGGACTACTTTCTCAGTTAGCTACACAGAAAGGCACAAAAGAAATGTGCTAAAAGCTCATATCAGGAAGTGTTCCAGTTACTCTGCATCTCAAAACCAGCAATCGAAAAGAAGATGAAAGTCAACAGAGTCAAGCCTTTAAGGGTTTGGGACTGGCACTGGTGAAAAGAGCACCCATTCACAGGTGAAGTGCTAGATCTTTTAAAGTATCCCTAATGAGTCTTCCAAACTCTCAATAATACAAATATGGTCTTCATCCCTAAACTGGAGGGAGACAAAGAAAACTATAAAATAATATCACTAATGAATACCAATGTTTACATAGTAAATTAAATAATAGCAAAGAGTTTACAACAACATATTTTTAAAATTATGTATTATGACCAGACTGAATTTATACAAAGAATACAGGGTTGCATCAATATATGAGGAAAACTATAAACATAACAGACCATGTTAATAACAAACATAATAAAAACCACATGATTACATCAACAGATGCTGAAAAAGATTTTGACAAAATCTCACATCTATTTCTGCTAAAAACACTAGGAAGAATAAAACTAAATGAACCTTTACTTTATATAGTTAAGTAGAAACTATCTAAAACCGAGCACCAACATTATATGTAATGGAAAAAGACTAGAAGCCTCTACCATAAGAGAAGACTGCTAAAGCAATAATGTTCATTATCACTACAATTAATTTAATATAGTGCTGGAAATACTAACTATAGCAATAAGACAAGAAAAAAAATGGAAGGAATGCTATCACTTTTGTAGATGATATAAGAACCCCAAAGAGTCAACTTATAATTAAATAAAACAGAGACGGAGAAAGAGACTTTCTCCCTCCCCTTCCTCACCCTGATATGAGGTAGGTTGGTGCAGTGGATAGAATGCCAGGCATGGAGTCAGAAAGGTCTCAGTCCAAATCCAGCAGCAAGTTACTTAAGCTCTGTTTGCCTCAGTTTACTCATCTATAAAACGAGGGTAATAACAATAATAACCTCCCAGGGTTGTTGTAAAGATCAAATGAGATAATCATTGTAAAGTGTTTAGGACAGTGTCTGGCACATAGTAGATACTATATAAATGTTAGCCACTACTTCTACTACTACTATTATTATTACCAGATTGTCCCTGGGAGATACCTTCACAGGAGGGTTCAGCTTTGTGTCCTGGACTCTATGTCTCTCCTTTCTCAGTGTTCATCTCTATCCACTTTTCCTGTCTCATTCTCTCAGGATTTGCCACCCTCCCTACAGTACTTAAGTAGTATCTTCTATTTTTGTCAACATCTCTCTGCCTCTGCTGTCCTCCTTGTCTCTATCTCACTCTACGAATTTCCATATCTATATTTCTTTTATTTGTGAGCATTTGTCTCCTTTGGTTACACTCTTTGTCTGTTTCTCTCAGCATTAGTCCCCCTCCCCCCAACCATGTAGAGTGAAGCGAGCAGTATAATTTATATAATAATGACATCATTATGAAGAAAAAAGACTTTGAAAGATTTAAGAATTCTGATCAATGCAATGACCAATCATGATTTCATAAGAACAATGATGGAGCATGCTGCCCACCCCCTAATAGAGAGATGATAGATTAAAGATGTAGAATAAGTTAGACATTTTCAGACTGTGCCTTTATAGGTTATCTGTTTTGCTTGTCTATGAGTGTTTTACAAGGGTCTTGTTTTTCTTTTTCCCAGTGGAGGAACAGTGAAAGGGGAGAGGGACAGGCATAGATAAGGTTGTCCAAACCAAAAGAGAAACAAAAAGCTGTCACTGAAGAAAGAAAAATGCACAGAAGAAAACAGAAGGAAGGCCAGAAGAAATCACAACACGCAGCATGGCTTTGAGAGTTACATGTTGATTTATTATATACTTGAAAAGCAAACCATACATCATAGAAATTCACAGTTTCATGTATATTTCCCAAAATGTCCATTTTATTTGGTATTTAAGTTCAGAACAAAAGTAAATAAATCCCCTCCCCTCAAAAGTATCCCTAGGTCTCAGCATAATGCATGCCTAGTATTTTAGCCTAATGCCAAGCTTAAAAATTGAATGAGTCACAAAAGATAAAAATTGCAATGAAAAGCCATTTTACTAAATCAAAAATTAGAGAGTCAATGTAAGGGATATAAGGTGTGTTATTATTGTTATTATTTCTCAGGGTCCAATTTAATTGGTTTTTATATAGACAATGGTATGGGGGTTCTTGTAGGAACAGAAGTCTCTTCCAGAACACACAGGGAGAACTTTTAGAAAGAACAGGGACAGGGGAGGTTGTGGAAAGAAGAATTAAACTAATTTTTACAATTTTCCATAATACATTCTAGGTCCAAGAATGTAGCAGCTCATCCCACAGGCCAAAACAACCTCTAGCAGGAGACAAAGGTTGATATCAAATTCTGATCATGCCCCATATGAAACCAAACTCTGACTTCCCAGAGATGACAGCCGATATTGGTTTCAACAGCCTCTTGACAATAGTCATAGGACTAACTCCCACTTTCTTACTAGGGGCATGGTTTCCCCAGGGGTGTCGTATTAAGTTCAGGAAGCTTAAGCATTTATGGCTCCCATGGGAAAAAGGGCAACCTCCCTGGCCAGAAACATTAGATCTCCTCTGTAACAGTCTCTCCATAGGCTGAACAATAGCATGACCACAGGATGGTAGCAACAAGGTACCCATGGAGATGGATAGAGCCAACTTGGATATGGAAGCAAGGAGCAGAAGCAGAAGAAACGGAAGAAGAGCCACAAGAAATAAAATAAACCAGATACAGATTCTGGGGTTGGGGCATAGATGGTTCTACTGGCCCCTAAAAGGCACCCTAGATCTGGGACCCTCCATTAAATCTTCTCAGGAGGTTTCTGTTCCATACCTCTTTGGCAGAAAATTCAAGCCTATCCTTAAGGTTCACCATCTGCACGAGGTCCTTACCTAATAGCTCTTTCAACTTTTTGGTCCTCTGGGCAGTCAATATGCTCTTCTCCTCCTACACAACCTGCAGTGCTTCCTTTCTGGATGAACCACTCCAGCCCAAAGTCCCCACAATAACATAAAGAATACAGTAGCTTCCTTGACCTCATAAATACAAAGGCCTCCAGGAAACTTAAAAAACAAAACAAAACAAAACAAAAAACCTTTAGTAATCCTGTCAAAGTAAGAGCTGCAATGAGAGCCCAAAGCCTCTTTTCCCCAGCTGCAAATTTCTTCCTGCATTCTCTCCAGTGAGTCAGCATCAGTCTGGAACCTTGATGGATACCCAAGTCTAAACTCTCCACTCCCTGCCTCCAATGCCTGGTGTTACTTGATACAGATAAAAACCCTTTAAAAATCCACCCTACTTCACCTACATGGGATGCCTAACTCAACTCAGGACCCCAGCAGATTTCTCTGTGTCCATCTTCCTTGACTGCATCTGCACTATTTGAGTACCCCTCCTCAATACAGCTTGCTGCTTTACTTTTTCGCTGTCCCCTTCCACCTTGGGTTGCATTTTATCTAGCAGTTCTCTTCTTAGAAGCATGACATCACTCAAGGCTGTGACTAGTGATTAGTTAGCTGCACCTATTTCCCAAGTTTTGGATTCAGGGAATATTGAGATCAAGGACTAAACTGGAACCATGTGTGTTGATGGCAGGGCTCCTCTCTTTCTCCCCAACACCAGGGCTATGACAAGGGATCTTCCCCAAACTTCAAGTCCCTCAGGTTTTCTTCCTCTCCCACATAAGTAGCAGATAAAGTTAAGAAGGCTGTCGTTTCTTTCACTGGGATGTTTGTATTCTGAATCTCCCCATTACCAGTATTAAGATACACAGATACCACTGGCAATGTGACAGGGTGCGTAGGCACACATCGCTGTTTGAAACATAGGTTAAACGGCATCCACGGCTCCAAAAGCCCCAGTCCTAAACCAGATTCCACCACTCTCTGTACTATTCTGCCTGCCAGTACACGTTGTACAACCCTCTACCCCAAAAGCCTGCAAGACCGATATGATGTTTAAAATAACATTCTGCTTTTCCTGGAGAGTCAACACTACCAGCAAGGGATTCCTGAGAGAGTTAGGCAAGAGGCAAGGTAAGACTTCTAACCTCAACTCCCCCTGGGTTGACTCTATCAAGCAACAAGGAAGCAAAATGGCTTTAACAGCCCCTTTAAACAACTAGAACAGCTGAACTTGCACAAGATTAAAGTTACCCTTACAACAGCAGATACCTAACAAAATTTTCTAATTGAATTGACTATGCTAAATTTACAGAGAGCCTTAATACATAAATGGCTACTTAGGCATAATCAACCCAACCAAGGGGCTGCATGACCATTCTCAACTCTACCATTGCTAGTTCTCATTTCCTCTCCTTTCCCTCCCTTCCCCGCCCCACTCCGGGCTGCTCAAGAGGATGTCTTCCCCAACCTCACTGTTTATTTCATTTACAGCATCCTGACTCCTTTCCTACCTTACACCTTGATCTTCGCTCCTCTTTAGCTCAGAGCACCTGCGTGTTTTTCTTATACCAGGTACTCAATGGACTTGGAGACAAGAGGTTCATGAGCTTCAGTCCTAGTTCTGATCCTTACCAGCTATGTGATCCTGAGTAAGTGACTTCACCTCTGTGAATGTGTTTCATCTTCAATAAAATGGGGATAATATCTGTGCTATCTATTTTATAAGGTTTTGTGGAGAAAGGGCATTGTAAACTTCATATATAAATATATATCATATATAAATATTATCATTATAAGGAGAATGTTCAATTCAACAAAAAGAAATACTACTTAACAACGAGAGCTATGCCAAAGTGGCACAGGCTGTCTTAGGTTAAGTTCCCCTTCACCGAAAAACTTCAAGTAAAGGCTGGATGACCATTTATTAAGGATGCTCAAGAGGGAATTCATACCACACTGATGGTAAAGTATTTAATTTGAAAAGACCATAAGTCAACACTAAAATGGAAGGAGAGTTGGTGCATGACTTTTTATTCACAGATAATTGTGCACTCAATGCTACAACAGAATAGGGATCAATTCTCTGCAGCTTGTGCTAATTTTGGCCTGACAATTAACACCAAGAAAGCAGTCTTGGTGAAAACAGTCAGCACCACACCATCTATATGTAGAACCACTGGTTACAGCAAATAGAAAAATTTTGAATGCTGTGGATAAGTTCACTTACACCGATAGCATACTTTCCAGAGATGTACACATAAATGATGAGGTTGACATACATATTGCCAGAGCTAGCTTAGTGTTTAGGAGGCTCTGAAGAAAAGTGTGGGAGAGAAGAAGTATTAGGCTGCCTACCAAACTGAAGGTCTACAGAGCCATCATGCTAACCTCGTTGTTGGAAGCCTGTGAAATCTGGACAGCGTGTCAGCTCCATGGCAGAAACTGAATCGCTTGCATTTGAATTGTCTTAGGAAGATTCTGAAGATCATCTGGCAAGAAAAGGTACTGGACACTGAAGTCCTTTTTCTTGAGCTGAATTCCCAGGCATTCAAACTTCTGCAGAGAGCACAACTGCAATGGGCTGGCCACATTATTCAAATGCAAAACATTTGTTTGCCTAAAAGACTATTTTACAGAGAACTCAAAAAAGTCAAGTGCTCACAGGAGGTTAGAAGAAGCTATACAAGGACACTCTCACAGTCTCTCTAAAGAACTGTGGAATCAGTTGTGAGTCATGGGAGACAATGGCACAGGACTGCCCAGCATGGCATACCCACATCAAAGAAGGTGCTTAACTCTAAGAGCAAAGCAGAATTGTAATAGCTCAAAAGAAACATAAGATGTATAAATTTAGAGATAGCTCCACTCCGAATGTTCATATGGATTATTTGTGCCCAAACTTGTGGTAGATCCTTCCAAGATTACATTGGTCTGATCAGCCAGAGCCAGACACACTGTACCTTGACCCCAACGTAGTGATACCATTTTGGTCTTCTTCAAGCATGAAAGACAACAACCAATGGTTGGACTAGAGCAGGAGTGGGGAACCTGTGGCCTCAAGGCCACATGAGGACCTCTAGGTCTTCAAGCGTGGCCTTTTGACTGAATCCAAACTTCACAGAACAAATCCTTTTAATTTATTATTTATTTAATTTATTTACCAACTCCTGATAAGTATGAAAGAGCCAGCAATGGAGGAGTTTGCTGCCATTGATAATGTTACTGCTTCACATCCTCTATGAATGCCACTATCACTGCTGCCATCCCAGGAGCTCTTAGCCCCACTGCTAGAGCTCCAATATTGGAGTTGATAAACTAGGTGCTCCTACCCTGGAGACCAATACAACTACCACTTACTTTGAGCTAGAATTTGAACTCCCATCAGATGACAGAAAGAGAAATGTTACACAGCTGAATACTTACTACTTTTTTTCTAAATTAGTATATATCTATACAGATACATGTACATTCATTACATTTTCAGTTTATTCAGAAAAACAGCTGTATCCCAAATTTGTAATATGTGTAAAAAGGATTAGTCACAAGTCACTTAGACAGAATAACTTACATTTTTATGGTACTGTAGGTTTTATATAGCACATTATTTTTGCTTGATAAGATATTATGATTAATATAAAAACGGGCAAATATCTCCATTTAATAAAGCCACATCTCAGGGGGTTACTGAAAATACCATAAAAACAAAGGAGAAGAAATACATTCCCTCAAATCCCACCCTTTCCTACACATGGAAATTAGATGTGCATTCCCCATATTAGCTCTGGTGGCCACCTGTCAGGCTCGGAAAAGATCTAAAGAAGTGGGAAGGTTTTTGGAAAAGTGATGAATTGTTCAAAGGAAATTGTTCTTTTGAATAACTGCTTGGAGTAAGTCATTCATGTCATCTCCTTACTGTCGAAGTTTCACTGCTTATCATCTACATATGAATTCTTCCTTTGTTAGGTCTCCATCTCTTGAATAGTTGGAAATATTTCAAATATTCTGCTTTTGGAATCAAAGTTTATGCATCTGGACATGACAACAAGAAGAAAACAATTCAAAAAAAATAAAACAAATGTCACATGATATGGACTGTGTTAATATCCATCTGCCGAAATGACCTGGACTTAAGTGTTTCCAACAACCTCCTGAGAAGTGCCATCAGGCTCACCAGCAATCCTTCCAGTCCCTGAAGGAGCTCAGAAATCTCAAGGATCCTGAGTAAGAGAGGCTTTTAGTGATCTAGGGCTCTTGGTGATCTAACTCTGGATACTGGCTTACAGTCTAGAGGACTTCTGACTGGTTTAATAAGGTCAAGGTCTCCTTGGGGATATCCTACCACTTATGAGAAGAATCCTGCAAATTCTACTTTGCTTCAAACTATTTGCTTTAAACTATCCAGGATTACTGGATTAGAATCCCCTGAAGGCCCTAAGATTGACCAAACTATGGAGGGGCAAACCCAGGGTCAGAGGTTTCTTCTTCCTTTCTTCTGTTTTCCTCTTGAGATCCACAGTTCTCTGGGAAAGAATTAGGAAGTCTAGCATTCCCCAAGAAGTATGAATTTGTAAAACTGATGAGTTAAAATGTATGTCAGTAAGCTATGAGATACTAAATTCTTTGTTGGGGAAATACTTTCTCCATAAAGACAAAAGATCAAAAATACTCCCCACTCAAGTAAACAAGTCACTAACTTCTCTACCCAAAGATGTTCTATTTCCAAAAAACTTTAAGCACAACTGAAACTCCTCTCTGAAAGCAGATAAAAAATGGAGGTCACATGGGGGTGAAGAACCTTTCTAACCCCCAAACCACTCCATAATCTTCACCCAATTGCCTCAATTTTAAAGCAATCTTACAAACAGCCCAGGGCAAGTAATAACTTACGCTTGAAGAGAAATAAATGTTAATTTTGTTTATTTCATAGTATACCATATGAATCTCTTAGGATGTGGTGGAAGCAGCTGGGTGTGGGGGTGAGGAGAGTGCATAGGGCTTTACAACAAGGGAGAGATAATCCCCCAGATGAATAGATTCTACACTAACCATCTGTACTTCCCCCTACCATCCTCACTCCAGAAAATAAAGTTCTAGAATTCCATAAGTAGCAGGAACATTGGTTGTGACAATCAGTTTTGGGTTCAGGCCACAAAAGCAGGAGAGGTAACAGGGCAGGGGGCTCCATGCCATCCTTTGGCTAGATAGGATTTCAGAGCCACATGCTAGATCTGTAAAACTTTGGTATTTATTTGTAAGACTAATTAAACACATCTACTCTGGACCTTGGCAGCAGAAGAGATAAAGAATAGCAAATGGGAATAAAAATAAACAATTCTCTGTGAAGAACAAGCCAATTAAAAGGTAGCGAGTTCCCAAGGACAAAGCCAGAATTCAACAGCATTCCACAGCTATCATTTTCAAGTACCATCACCTGTAATCATAATCCTTGATGAGATGGTGCTAGGAGAAAAATAATTTACCTTACACTTAATTTGTATGTATTTTGTTTCCACTTTCTATGGGTACATTTTGTCTATCCTGATAAAATGTATGCTCCTTGAGGGCAGGGCATGTTCCATTTTTGTTTTTGTATCCCCAACATTTAGCACAGTGCCTGGAATGTTGTGGACACAATAAATGCTTGATTGTTGAAAACTGAATAATTGGTGAAAAACTCTCCTTATTGGTCCCTGGGTACCATGCCATAACCTCATACCTATCTCCACATATATTTGCCCTGACTAAAATAGATAACACTGATCCTTTTCTTAACTCCTTTTTCACTATTCTACATAATCTGACATGATACATTATCTTGTTTTTTCCCTCCATTTATGCCCTCCTTTAACCTCATAGCAGAATGGAGGTGAACCCTAAAGCAGGGGTTTGAACCTGCAGTCCACAGTAAATGCATAAATTTCAGGGGTCTATGAACCTAGAAAGAAAAAATATTTGGTTTCCTTTGTAATCCTATGGTTTTTATTTTATGCACTTAAAGACACTGTTCTGAAAAGAGGTTCACAAACTTCACCAGATTGCCAAAGGAGCCAAAGACAAAAAAAAAAAAAGGTACTCCTACCCTAGAGATTCTAAAAAGATATACCTAAAGGCCATGAGGACTAGAAGGTCCTTTCAAGATAGGCCATCTGATAGGCTGTCTTTCTATCATGTGAGGACTAGCTTCACTGAAGCTCATCACCAGAAAGCTGAACCTCATGGGATGAGTTTGTTTTGCCATAGGAACTCATGAGGACCATTTATTACAGTTATAGAGGGGCTGTAGCCTGTGCTAGTGGATGAAGCACCCAAGATGAAAAAAAAACCAGAGGTCTTCTAAGTACTGAAATATGTCTTTCTGTTTAATCAATTCAAGTGTATAAGTCTTGCTCAAAAATCTGCAAACCCCTTGAGGGTAAGGATTATTTCTTATGTTTCCCTCTGTAACCCCAGGGTGTTTAATGATGTATTAGGTACATAGTGGCCCTTCCTTGAGAGCTGTTGGATAGACAATTAGTACCAGGCAATGGAATGATGAACTGAGACACACTGGACCCATATTACTTGATAGAATTTAGGGGAGATGAAGCAAATGGTGAATGTCCAGCTACAAGAACATGACATGCTACTCTTGACAAGAGTAAGTTACCAAATTCTTGTTAACTACAAGGTCTAGATAAGACCATTAGCCCATTCACACAACTTCTATCATAGGATTATAGATTTATAGCTGGAAGGGACCTCAAAGACTATCTTGTCTGACCCTTTGTTTTATAGGTAAGGAGGCTGAGGCCTAGAACGGGTGATTTGCCCAGGGTCACAAAAGTGGTTAGCAGGGCCAGAATTTGAACCCAATCTTCTGAATCTAGATCCATTGCTATTTCCATGGTTCCACTAGACACTGGCTTAAATGGTGACCTAACATCCAAACAACTCCACTGAGCTGGTGTAAATTGTTTCTTAGAGTTTGTAAGAAATGTGTCAATATACTATTACATTACGGGAGGCTGTTAAACCAATATAAATTACAGCTACCAAAAAGAATGAAGCCAGCTGTTTGCTGAATGGAGGAGTCTGCCATCTGCTGGGAAGAAATATGAAATGGTCTAAGAATTTCTGTCGGGCGTAAACACAAACAGGTCTTCAGACAAAAGCAAATGCAGGCTAGGAATCTGAATAGCTAGAGGCAACATGTAAAAGCCAACTTGAAAAATAAATTTAAAAGCTCCATACTGGTATTGAATATACATATTACCTAAAGTCATTTTAATTGTGCCAAGGAAAAAATACATGCATACATATTTATATATAAATGTAATGTATACACATATAATGTTTAAAATATGTAGAGTATTAAAAGTATTTTTAATCACTTGAATTTCTCATATTCCTAAATGCTACAGCTCAAGTCACCAGAATCAAATTATCAGTCACACTTCCAGTACAATACCATATACACTTTCCTGGCAGTCTGAACTTGGCAGTCTAAAATATGGGCATTATAGCTCATTGTTATGGAAATAGGCCTGGACTGAGAGTCAGGAAACTCAGGATGTAGCCCCAGACCTACCACTAACTGACCCTCACTTTGTGACCTTAGACAAACCTCTTTTGTCTAGTCTCACGATTTCCTCATTTGCAAAATAAAGAAGTTGAACTAAATGATCTGCAAAGTTCCTTCTACCCCCAAATATTATCAGCATCTATATAACAGAAATTCAAAATTAAAACATGAAGTCTTTTCAAAAAATATCATCCCACTATGAAAAAAAGAATATATCAAAATGTAGTAAATATGTCCTTCTTGAATACCTTACTGGAATGAGCCAAAATTCCATTAAAAAATAAAACTTTTAGGGCAGCTAGATGGCTCAGAGGCTCTGGAGTCAGGAGGACCTGAGTTCAAATACAGTTTCAGATAGTTACTTAACTGTGTGACCCTGGGCAAGTCACTTAACCCTGTTTGCCTTGCAAAATAAATAAATGAAACTTCTATTAAATACAATACTTACCATTCTAAAAAAGTGTATACTCAAGGTTTCAAGGAGCAAGCAATCATATCAAAATAACAATCTGATTCTTCAAAAAGAATCAAGTCATTTTAAGAGTTTAGTCACCAAAGGATAACTAACTAGTTTAAAGATATCAAATAGAGGGTAGGAATGTATAACAGTGAGTTTCACCAGGGCTCAATAATCATTTATCATTTTTACTAAAAGTTCTTCAATTTTGCTGAAGACCCAAAACACTTTCATGTTACAAAATCCCAGTAGTGTTAACTAGCCAGAATATCTCATAAAGCCATGTGAGTGAGCAAAAGAGTGGCAGATAAATTATAATGTGGGCAAGTCTAATATAAAACAAAGTTATACTTATTGATAATCCAAATTTTATGTTGGTTGATGGGCTTCTGGCCACTAGCTATTACCTAGAGTCCTGGGTATCAACATAAAAGGTTTCCTGGACAACTCAAATATACTGCTGTCGCCAAAAGGCCCAACAGAGTGCCTGACACCATAAGCAATGAAATAAAACAAATGACATTCCAACCTTACAAAATCTATGTTTAACTTTACATGAAATACCCTGTATAGATCTGGTTCCTCCATCTCAAAAAGACATAATGGACCCAGAAAAGATCCACAGAAAATAAACTAGTATGGTATAGTCAAAAGAGCACTGAATTTGTAATCAAGAAACCTGGGTTCAAATTCTGACACTCTTTGATTCAATATTCAATATAAAATTATTAAATTCCTACTATGAAAGGCATTGTATTAGGTATGGGGTACAGGTATTTACAAAGATAAATAAATCCATGATAATTTGAGTAAGGAAAGAGCACTAACAATTACGGGGATCAGTAAAGGTTTCCCGTATGAAGCAGAGCGTGGACTAAGCCTTGATGGAAACTAAAGACTCTAAGTAGTGGACAAAGGGAGGTCTTACATTCCCAGGTACATGGGGCAGACAGCTTCGGTAAAAGCTTGGGGAATGGAGATGCAATACTACATTCAGGGAAAAAGCATATAGGTCAAGTGAGTAAAGGGAAGAAATATGAAATAATTCTGCAAAGGTAGAATGGAGCCAGACTGGAAAAGGCTTTAAATACTAAGCTGAGAAATTTCCGTATTATCCTACAGGCAATGGAGAGTCACAGATAAATTATAAGTAGGTGAGAAAACAGTCAGATTTGTACTTTAAGGAGGTTGCTTTGGCATCTATGGAGAGAATAGACTTGACTGCAAAGCGAAGAAACCAACAGCAAAAAGGCCAATTAGAATGGGGCAGATTTGGGAGATATTTGGAGACTGAACTGACAAGACCTGACAATGGACTGAATATGGGGGAGAGAAGTCCTTGCCCTTAAGGACAAGGGAGACAATATATACCCACAAAAACATATACAAAATATATACAGAGTAGTTTTGTAAGACAGGGTACTAGGAGCTAAAGGCAGGGGGGAGCGGAGTCCAGGAAAGCCTTCATATAAAAGAAGATAGGACATGGACAATGATTAGGCAAAGGTGTGATTAAACTAGTAAAAGAAAAACCAGGATCATATAAACCAAGGGAAGAGAAAGTGTCCAGGAGTGGGGTCAAACAGTGTCAAAAGCAATAGAGAGGTCAAGAAGGATGGAGGCTAAGAAAAAGCCACCAAGCTTCACAATTAACAGATACCTTGTAACCTTGAAAAGAACAGATTCAGTCAAATTATGGGATTTGAAGCTAAAATGCAAGGATTAAAAAATGAATTAGAGGTAAGTCAGAGGAGGTAAGGATTGTATATCTCACCTTTCTGGGCCTTGGTCTGCCCCTCTCTAAAAGGAAAGAATTGGCCTAGATAATCTCTAAATCTACTTCTCTTTGCTGCAAAAAGGTAAAGGAGGAGAAATATGAAATATTTTGTCTATGGTCACAGCTTTCCATATCTCTTTCACTTCTGGGTTTCTATCTATCTTTCCTTGGAAATATTTGAAATCTATTCTCCCAAAATCTTGGGTACATGTCAGATCATGCCAAGCTTTTCTCTCCTCTATCACCAATTCTAGGACAGGAGGTCCTTTTCTTTCTGCATATGAGCACCAAAAAAAATGGTATTTTGCACCCTCTGAGGTATATCTAATAGAGAAACCTGGAAAAAATTAGAGGTAGGGTGTAGAAGAGCATGAGGAAAGAGTTATTGGGTGGGAGACACACAACGCAGTGGTAGCTGTACTCCAATTAGTTTTTGTACTGAAAATGTTTTTCTCCTCATTGAGGAGACCTGTATGGATGAGCTTCTCTGTCGTTGCATAAAGGTAATAGTTAGCAAAGCTGCAGAAGTCTTTAAATTAGTCCTTCTTTTCCTGACCAACTATCCTAGGAATGTGTACACTGGCTTTGTGGTTGGACACACCACCAGAGAACTAAATGATGTTGGATGTCTCGTGGAAAACTGTTAGGTGATGGCCACATTGTAGGCCACAGGGTCCCTGAATTTATTGTTTTTAAAAAAATATTTTGAAAATGGTTTTTAATATAATTAGTTTCCTTTGTAATCTTACGTATTTTATTTTATGCATTAAAAATATTATTCTAAGCAGGGATCCTTTGGTTTGAACAGATTCCAACAAAAGAGAAGGAAAGCTAAACATAATCTTACTTTGTACCCACAATTTTGGTAAAATTAAGTTCGAAAAACATCCATATGATGCCACAGCTTAAAACACTATATATTAACTTAAAATACTATATATAAGGGAAGTCAACATGAGAAGGATAGAATGTTATCAATAATGAAATTTTGACAATATAGACACCAGTCATTCTAGGAAGTAAGAAAAGGAAGTGCTGTCTGCATAAACATACACAGGGAACTCATCAATCAATTTGCACAAGAATAGTGTGTGAAGGAACTGGGAACAGTCAGCCTGAAGAAAAGACATAGGTAAATATTTTAGCTCTCTTCAATACCAGCAGGGCTATATGGAAGAACAAATAGGTTTGCTTTATTTGGCTCCAGAAGACAGAAGTAGGAGCAATACGTAGAAATTGCAGAGAGGTAAATTTTGGCTCTATACATAGCCATTAAATCTGACCCAAAGTGGAACGGACTGTTTTGGGACATACTGGAGTCCCGATGACCAAAAGTTTTCAGGCAGAGGGTGTCTCTGGGATCCAGCAGAGGGGATTTTTTTTCAGGTATATATAGGACTACATGGCCTCTGAGGTACCTTCCAATTAACATACTAAGATTTTACGTGAAAAAACTGATGATGACTCTGTTAAGCGTGCCTCAGCAATACCTAGCTACATGCGTCACTGGGTCACAGATCAGGAGCTATTTTTTTTACCTTGTGCAAGTCTATGTATATCATGGGCTAAATACAAAGAAATCATCTCATGAAAGCTAACTTTGCAAACGCATATCGTTACCAGTACTATGAGCATATCATTACCAAATATGGATTACTGTGTTGGAGAGACCCTGGGTTTAATTCGGTGTGACAAATATTATAATCTCAGGACAAAATGAAACAAAAACAAACCACAGAATTTCTGAATCTCATAGAAAATTTGAGAGAAAAAAATAAATTTATTTATTTGGATTTTATATATCATATATTTATTTAAAACTCTTATTTCAGTATAGAAAAGAACAATTTTAGGATCACAGATGATAGTATTTTAATTTTGGAACAAGGATTTTAGTTTATTTAGTCTAAGCTCCTCATTTTCTTTATAAGAAAGCTGAAGGCTATGGAGTTGTGATTAACTTAAGGTCACTGCAAGTAAATAAGAATTCAAAGACTTGAACCTAGGTCCTCTGATCCCAAATTCAGTGTTACTCCCACTGTAACTCATTAACTCTAGCCAACAGCTAGTTACAGTTAACACTGCAACTCTACACAAAAAAGTGCAGTCATCAAAACCTACAATGTATTACGTAACACAGGAATAGACAAAATGAACTCACAAGTTCATCTATCATAAACACATAAAACTAACACCTGTACAGAACAGACACAGTGACTTCTTTCTGAACTGGAACTGTGGGCATGCTGATTCTTGACCCCAAGCTAGTTAGGCATATTTTCACTCAGAGCAGGTTCCCATGCCCTCACTTTTCCAGTAGATAAAGACTTTATTTTTTTCTTTACTCTCAAGAGTTAAAAACACTAAACTCAGTGTAAACCTGAGTACACCTGAAGACATCACACAGACACAAAGAAAATAAACATTAATTTAAACACTATATTCAAATATAACTGCAATAAATCTCACATACATATATACCACAATCCAAAACTGTGAGATATCTATGACTGTGCATCAATTTTAATATTAAGAATGCCTCTGAGATCTGATTTTTAAATTTGTAATCCTCATGACTATTAAGTTACAAGTAGAAATGAAACCAATAATGAAATAGATTAAACTTAATTTGCAACTAAAACACCAAGAAACAAATGCCAGTAAAGAAAAGAATAAAGAAAACTTTAGTCATCATTCAACTATCACCTTATAGGGAAAAAGTCACTTTTAGAAATTAATAATGTGCCATGTCCTAAAAGTAAGTAAAAGCACATAGTCCAAGCCAGGGTGCATGAGGAAATCTTCTGCTTCATTTCTAATAGCTAGAATTTGAGAACTCTTAGAGGAAACACACCAGCTGAACCAAGTGCTCTGAAAGGCAATGAGGAAGGATGACATCTCTAAGAAAGCCAGGCCCTAAATACGATGAATTGGAAAAAACAATCTCATTATTAAGAGCTGATTGGACTACGTGGAACATCAGCAGAGTATACTTTAGAAGAAGTAGAAAATGGTACATTTAAACATATTTCTGACTCATGATGGAAAACGCTACCCACCTCCAAAGAAAGAACTGATGGAGTCTAAATGGAGATCAAAGCATACTATTTTCACTTTATTTTTTGTGTTTTTTTTTCCCTTTGCAAACCATAATTTTTTTGCAAACCGTTTCTTCTTTCACAATATGACTAATATGGAAATATGTTTTACATAATTGCACATATATGACCTATATTAGTTGCTAACAATCTTAGAGACAAGGGAGGGAAGAGAGAAAGGGAGGAAACTGGGAACTCAAAATTTTATTAAAATTGAATGCTAAAAATCATCTTTACATGTAATTGGAAAAAATAAAACACACACACACACACACACACACACACACACACACACATAAGGCAATAAAGCCAAAGTGGCTGAATAAAAGGAAATAGTATAGTAAGCCCCATCAGCCCAAAAATCTTCCAGACAGATTCAAAAAACATGTCAGATCAAATCCTGATAGGGAAATCCAGGACAGTCAGTAAGTCACTTTTCCAGCACAGGGAAGCATAGGAAAAGACAGAAAGGTCTATAAACATTAGCCATATGATCTGGTTAGGAACATGCAGCACCCCAGAGCAAGGGACAGGCTGAGCTCCAAGGCAAGAAGCTGTCTCAGATATATGCCAGGGTTCTTCAAGCAAACAGGTGCTGGTGCCACCTGGCAGCTCTGTTGCCCACTACTAAGTTCTAGGTCACAGATCCATGGATGACAGGGGGACCTTTGCCCAGGGGCTGCATTCTAGGGTAGAGAGTGGTGTCAGGCCTTAGGCAGCGTAGCAAAAGAGGAGAAAACTCCAAAGCAAGCAGCAGCAGTGTGGCTCACAATCCAGGAGCAAAGCAGTGCCTGAGTTCCAGCTTCTAGCTCACTCTAAAACCTACATAAAAATAATCAGAGTGGGAATCACAAGCCTGGAGTATGTCACTGAACCAGCAGAGTTTCCGCCCTGGCAATATGGGTTAAGTCTAGCAGCATCTACTTTGCTCAGACCCAGACTCAGATCAGGAACTTGCAGAACTCAGACAAGAGAGGTAACAATCAGACTGTGCCCTAAATCAGATCACTTTGTGAGTACTGAAAACTTACAGGTCTCAACCTGAGATCCTGGAATAACACAACACATACTACCTCCAAACAAGTAGCAGAAGGACCAGCACAGACCGTCTCTCTAGATGTATATAGGATCACACACAAGCCAGTAACCACCACTTATAGAGGCGCAGAAAACTTGGAATACAATATTCCAGAGGGCAAAGGATACATAGGCTTATAGCCAAGAATAGCCTACCCAGCAAAATGGAGTATAATCATATACAGGAAAAATTGGACCTTTAATTAGAAGACTTCCAATCCTTCCTAATGAAAAAAAGTGCAGAGCTGTGTAGACATAGGAGTGAAGAAAAACATAAAAAGGTCAACATGAATACTCCATCATAAAAGACTAAGCAAAGAAAAACTGCTAACAATAAAATATGGGGATATGATTCATGTGTTCTCTCTGACCCCTAATCATCTTCAGGGATCATAGAGGGAATCTAAGAAGAACAAACCTAGGAATGGTTGTTATATCTTTGTGATCATAGAAGAATGGAAAGAGAAGAGAAAAGTAATATACTAGGGGAAAAAGGGAAAGGAAGCTTAGGGGAAATTATCTCATGGAATCTCAGTGCACAAGTAGATATTCATACAAACAAGGAGGAGGAGGACATGGGAGGAGGAGCAGCTGACCCTTGAACCTCACTCTTATTTGACCTGGTCAAAGGAAGAAAGAATACACACACACACACACACACACACACACATTTTAGAAATGATGAAAGGCGTAGTTTCGGAGAAACCTGGAAAGACTTAGGTGAACTGATGCAGAATACAGTGAACAGAACCAGGAGAACAATGAATTACAATGAAAACAACATGACAACCAACTTTAAAAGAATTAGGTACTATAATCACTGTAATGACAAACCATGATTCCAGAGGATTTATGATGAAGCAAGCTACCTACCTCCTAATGGAGTGATGAATGACTCAGAGGGCAGAAGAGACATAATTTTTAGAATATGACCAATGCAAAAATTTGTTTTTTGCATGTTTGTAACCTGTATTTTGCTTTCATTCTCAATTGGTGAGGAAGAGTTGGGGAAGTTGGAGGAAGATGAGAAATAAATTGGATTTTTACTGATTAAAAATACATATACATATATATGTGCATATATATTTTTTAAATAAATTCCCACACAGCTCAGAGAGGTAGGAATAAAGTATTACATGTCTCTTTTTTTTAACCTAAGTCTGTCATGATACATAAAATAAATTATCTTAAAAAGAAAGTGAATAAAGCCCAGTGTTCTTCTAAAGCGTAAATTAACTAAAAAACTTCTTTTCCCCAAATCTTTGGTGATAGAAATCTTTCTAATTTGCATTTTTCATTATTATCACTACTGTCAATTTAAAGGACACAACCCACTTTCCAATTCACACTGCATAAAATCAACTGCAGTTATTTACCAGGGAATGCAGAGTATATTTCATTAGAGGTGAATGTTTGTCGGGAATGTTGTATTGTATCAAACTAAAATATCACAAAATTTTTAAAAGTAAAATGCATTCATTTTCCTAACTTAAGTACATAAAACATTATTTCTTCGGTAATTTAGGATCTTGTAAAACCTCAGTTAAAATTTTGAACATAATTTCTCACAGCACTAAGAGATTTCTAAAGACTATCATATAGTCAACACAACCTCTCAGTGCCCCTAAGCAACTCTCTAAGAGGAAGCTGCAGAGAATTTGCTCATTTGCATTGATAAAGGGAAATTCCTCTTTGGTGTTTCTAACCCTGAAGTCACAGATTCCCTCAAAAAACAAAAACCCACAAAAAAGAAAAAAATGAAAATAGAACATAAAAAGACCCTTTCACCTCAAAGAATCTATAACTTTGACTGGTCTTACCATTGCTGTAAGAAGGTATGGAAAATTTGTATTGGTTTTAGGGCATATTCTGGAAGTTTAGTATATTTTATCCTTGTTTTTACTGAAGATAGATTTTTTAAAAATGTATCTTATTTATGACCTTTTTCTTTACATCATAATCATTTTCCATCCACCCTCCAGAATGAACCCTCCTTTGTGACAAAGAATAACAATTTTTAAAAAGAATCTGATTGAATGATCGTATCTGAAAATCTATACAACACTTTATCCTAGTAGCCCTGAGCCTCATAAATTTTTCTTCTTAATTTAACTATCATTCAAGTAAAGAAATGAAAAAAAAATCTCGTTAACTGAGGATTCCTGTTAGATGAATTCTGGTAAGCCACATAGATTCAAGAACCTTGCTCTTGAATGAACTGTACATACTTGAGTACAGCACCTTTACATCTGCCTGAAGGCAAAAATCTACCTAATTTATTAAATTCTTTTAAAATTTCAACTTTATATAAGACAAAGAGAAAACTTGACCAGAATTTATACTGTAAAATGTTTTAATGATTACCCAAAGCTAGAAATTATGCTTGTTGAATTAAATTGGAAGTCCAAATATTTTGAGGGCCATTTTTCTGACTCAATTTTCAAAAGATTAAAAAAGTCTCATACTCCTTGTCCAGAAAGAAATTGATTTTGTATCTCATTTCTTCAGCTAAACATTGACTGGGGAATGCAAAAGAGATTCTTTTTCAGGTCTAGGTCAGCCCAGAAGACCAACGAGGCTCCTTCCAACTCTAAAATTCTGTGACCTTTCTTTATATAAAAATGCACGTTTTATCTGGAGTTTTCACATATTACCTATCAATCTTTTTAGAGACAAGTAGTGAAGCAGTCTATTTTATAAACTAGGGGCATACTAGTTAACTATTATATTAGATAAAGGGATTTCAGTGCTGAGAGGGAACCTAAAGGGTAACCAACCTACTCATTTTACAGATAGAAAATTTAATGTGCCAAGCTCTTATTAACCTATTAGCAATATCCGTCCAGTTAGAAGCTGTATGCTTCTGGACATTTGTTCAGCAAAGACTCAAGGCAAAGACAGAAGGCAAAGTTACCCAAGAGGAGTGTTCCTTCATCTGGTGTTGGTTGCTGTGAGGGCCATTAGCATGGCCCCGCCAAAAGCAGTTTTGGCAGAGCTGGTAGTTGTGGCACTGCTGGCATCTGTATCGGAAACCCATCATACTCTCACACCGGCAATATGAACACTCCACAGGATGGAAGACTTGAAGAAGGGAAGTAAAAAAGGGTGGGGAGAGAAGAGGAGCAGGGGAAAGAGAAAGAGAAAAATTTTGTTTATTTAAATGAATGAAATCAGAATGAAAGAGTTGAAACTAACAAAAGAAATCAATGATTGAATCTAAAATAGAACTGAAAGCCAGGTATGCTGTTCCCTATCTTCTTTCTCCTCTTATATTTTCCTTTATCTGAAACACCTTTCTTTAATATTAAATGATTTAGTCAAAATAATATTAGTACATTTGTACATAAAAACATGTTAAGTTTTAAAAATACATTTAAAATTATATCTTAAATGAAAACAAAATTGGGCACCCAAAAGTATCTTCATTTTTATAATAATAATTGTCATTATTATTATACTTAGGGCAGGGGTGGGAAACCTTCAGCCTTGAGGTCACATGTAACCTAGATTTTTAAGTGTGGCTTTTTGACCGGATCCAAATTATACAGAACAAATAAAATTTGGATTCAATCAAAAGGCCTCACTTATGAATCTAGAAGGCCACATGTGGCCTCAAGGCCAACCTGACCTAGGGGTCTATAAAGCTAGAAATGGCCCAGGCCTCTCTAGATCTCTGAAAGTCCTTGAGTAAACAATTTTTAAAAATCAAAATATAAATCTCTAGTGGGTGAATGAGGAATGGAATCTGGGAATCAAAAGCCCCTAAGCACTAATTCCTGCTCTACAAGTTAGTACCTGTGTAACTTTAGGCAAGTGACTTAATCTCTCTTTATCTCACTAATTTTCCCCACCTATAAAACAGAAGCCCCTCTTTTCTTCATAACACTTGATTGTTGAGAGCTGTCTATAGTGTAAAATACAAAGTATTATTTTCAAAAGAAATCACATTCACATAGGCAGGAAAAAAAAGACTAAAACTACTGCCGCTATTCAAGTATCAAGAAATAAGGTACTTTAACTTTCAAAGGCATGAAATTACATTTTCTGGCTTGTTCACTTTCTCTGTAAAATAATCTTCACCTACGTTTCAATCAAGAGTCTCAATTTTGTGCTTAGCTTTTAACAAAGAACACTGCATATTCAAATGTTAGCATTCAAAATTGTGAACAGAATTAAAGCTAACATAAAAATTGAAATGTTCTTTACTTTTCAATATTCATTAAAAATCCACATTCATAAATTCATAATTCATAAATTCAAGTTCAGAGCCAATGCATATTTCTGTGGTCAGGAAAATATAAGAAGCCAATTCAATTTTATGACATATGATTATATCTAACTTTGGGTGAGTGATTTATTTCTATAATATCTACCTGATTGTTCTACTACATTTGATGAAATTATAGACTCATACAAACGTTTTCTTTCTTTAGGCTAAAACCTAGAGTAATAAAAAAGATGAAAGGAATAAATAAGATTCCACTTTCAAATGTACTGTTGCTCTCTAGGAATATCCTAACTAAGACTGAGCATAAGTGAGCAGCTCTATACAAAGGAAGATTGGGAACACCTATTCTACAAGCAGTTTGCAAATGAAATTATATGCGTGACCAAAACCAAGAAAAACATTCTACACCAACAAGTGGGCAATTACAGAGATGTTTGGAGGGTGGGATTATGCTGCCACTTGTTACTTTCTCCTCACATCATGGGGCACAGAGACATAGGAGCAGGGCACCTTCTACAGTGTAGTGCCTATTCAGTAAGACTGCTCCAGTCTAGACCTCCAGGGGTTCTATAAGATTCATGTACTTTATTGGTGTCCCCCCTCAGCTTTCTCTTAAACTGGGATATGTTTCAGGCGCCATTAATTCATTGAGTGGTGAGGTTACATCATAATATGCAATACATACCTGCATACTAAGCTATACTTCATTATAACAGAAGGTTCTAATTAAATATTTAACCGTCAATATAAATTTTTTTCCCTGTTAGATCGCATCTCTAAGTACACATGATGGAAGACAACAGGAAAGTACAATTTGTTAAACAACCATGAGCGTTGCAAACTTTTTCAAGAATATATCTAATATGCAAATCAAAGCTAAACAGAATTATAATTCAATCTAATCTCCACATGTTTAGAATTCCTATTCTCTCTAGGAAAACTAGTTTCTAAAAGAATAGAACAGGTGGAGGCAGCTAGGTGGTGCAGTGAATAGAGCACCAGCCCCGGAGTCAGGAGGACTTGAGTCTGGCCTCAGACAAATAACACTAGCTAGCTGTGTGACTCTGGGCAAGTCACTTAACACTAATTGCCTCACTAAAAAAAAAAGAGAGAGAGAGAGAGAAAGAGAGAGAGAGAGAATAGAGCAGGTGAGGGAAATTACAAAATATTAAGAGTTCAATACATTGTTAGTGGAGCTGTGAATTGGTCCAACCCTAGAGAAAGCTATTTTGAATTACACACAGTAACTAAAATATCCGTGTAATGATAATGATAACAACAATAATATTTATAGAGTGCCTGCTATGTGCCAAGGACAGTGATAAGCACTTTACAAATATTATCTCATTTGATTACATCCTTTAACCCAGAGCTTACAGTGTTAGGCATATATTTTAAGAAGGTTAGCAAAAATAATAAAGCTCTCCCTTATACACCAAAATATTTATAGCAGCACTATGTGTGAAAGCAAAGAACTGGAAGCAAAGGAAAGGCTCATTGGTGGGTAATGGTTAAACAAATTATAGACCATAAAAGTAATAAAATATTATTACTAAGCTGTAAGAAATTATTAATATAAATAATACAAAGAAATATGGAAAGTCTTCTATGAACTGACTCAAAGTGAAGTTACCAAAAGCAGGAAAACAATACACAATGATCACAATAATGTAAATGTAAAGAACAACAACAAAATAATTGAAATGTAGTACTATGAAATTATAATTACCAAACTTGGCCCCAAATAAGAGACATGAAAATAAATCTACCCTTACTTCTTTGTAGAAGTGGAAGATCACTGACAGGGGACATTGTGAAACATTGCATATAACAACAAACTTTTAGCTTTGCTGAACTCTTTTCTTCTTCTTTTAAAATTCTTTATAATGGGATTTGGAGGAAGGGATACTGTAAGAAATTTATATTGTTATATAATAGATTTAGAACTGGAAGAGACCTCTGAAAACACAAAATCCAATACTCTCATTTTACAAATGAAGAGACTGAGGAACCAAGAGATTGAGTGATTTACCCAGACCTGCAGAGTTAATAAATTTCTGAGGTGGGATTTGAACCCTGGACGTTCTGCATTTTATCCACTACTCTAAGATGTTAAAACACTAAGAGATAGCATGTTTTGGAATTGTTTCACATGATAGAAAAAATTTTAAGTACTTAGGTAAATACTAATGTATTTAGTAGGTAATACACGGAATCCCTGTCTGTGGTTTCGTACCATTCTTTATCCCTAAGATTAAAGTTATAAAAATGGCTCAAGGGAATTTAAAAAAATAATTAAGAGATATTCTAAGGCATCATAAAACAAAGTGCTAAAGTTTAATAAAAATGATGAGATTTGTTTGTGTTTACCTAGGAACACTGAATGCAGAATGACTTGATTATAATATTTCTTCCCTGTAACTGAATTGGATATGAAACAAATAACAAATTCTGAAGACTTTAAAAGAGGTATTGCTGATAACAGAAATTAATAAGCTAGTATATTGTCATGAAACCAATTTAAATCTGTACAAAATATTCAGAGTTTAATCTGTTTAAAAGATTCAAGGATTCTAAGTTTTGAAAAGCTCATCATTTCTAGCTGCAGCAGTTGGGAAAGCAAATTAGTACTGTGTGCAAAACAAGCTACACCTATGCCTAATTAAGAAGCTAAAATGTTAGTTTACTCAATATTAGCATACTTTAAAAGACAGCAAAGATTTCTATCTGTTTAGCGGAAAGAAAAAACAGAGAAGGAGGCTTCCATGCTTTTCAATAGCAAGAGGAATGGAAAGAATAGTGGAGGCAAAAAGCAAGGTAGAGAAGGCAAAGGCCTTCCTTTGATTTAGGTCTAACATTCTAGCTAAGGAAATAGCTACCACTGACTAGGTCAGAGAAAAAGCATAACGGACCTTTGAGAAATAAACCCAAAGACTTAAGATAAATTGCTGGAAAAGACTTTTGATTCCAACCTAAGATTAAAAGTGCATTGACAAAAGAAAAGTCAGTGATTGGTTAAAAAAAATTCAATATTAACAGTAACAAATTGTCCTTGAGGCACTTATATCTTTACAAATTTTCTACAAAGCAATTAAATGTTTGTATAGTTGATTGTAAGTTCAACTGCTTTAAGAAGAAAGGTATTTCAGACATCAAAAATGAGTGGAAAATCCATGGATAAATCAAGTGGGCTCATGAAAAAAGTCACTTCACGTAAACCCATAAAAAAAAGTGCCTATGTAGCCATGGTACCTGAGTACCACCTGGTGGCAATGTACCTAAAAGTTACAGATTTAGCTTGAGAAGAAAACTCTTGTCAAAATAGAAACCATTAAGTTAAAATCATGAAATAACAGCAAATGTCAGTTATCACCATCAATTATAATAACTAAGCCCCTATTTATATTTAATACATACAATTTTCTACAGAGTAAAGAAACATTATCAAATATTCTACTTACCATTTTCAACATGGGCAAGTCTATGCATGAGAGGTAGCCAGACAAGGCACTGAGGAGGAGGATCGGCCATCAATGTGTCTAAAAACATATTTAGCATTATCTTTTTCTGTAAATAGAACAGAAAACAATTTCTTTAACAGAAAGGATATTTTTTCTTTCCCATATATCTCTCCAAAACAAACTTTTAATTCAATTTAATAAGTGTTTACTAAAAACCTACTATTTACAAGGCACTAGGCTTTTAAGATTTAAATTCTTTTCTTAAATTCAAACCTTTACATATGAAATTACAATAACAAAAACAAAATACTACCATATATTTATACATATATGTTATATATGCCTATATGTGTGTATGTGTATATGTGTATACATATATATGTCCATATATACACATAACCCACTTGTTTATAAATTATTGAAATGTATTTCCATTTGTACCCTGTAAGAATGTACTTATAGCACTGTTGGGCATTTGTGGTGAAAGTACAGTGATTGTTCAAATATAAGGAAATAGCCCAATGAACATGGTTGTGGGAGGGGAAAAAGGAAAAAAACCTAGTCAGTTGTAACTTGTATCTGTTGTAATAAACATGTAAAAAGTGTGTATATTTGTATGTATGTGTGTGTATATATATGTATATATATTTCATTTGATACTAACAACAATTCTATAATAAAAAGATCACACATTTTCACCTGCGTTTTATAGAAGTGAAAAGTCACACAGAGGAAATTAATGCAAGTTAGTGACAGAAACAGAATTACAAAACAGGTTAGAGAATATAAACTCATTATGAGTTAAAATTATTTCATTCTTTGTACCTATATCTTCAGCACCTAGTAGAATGCTTCACACATAACAGGTGCTTAATATATTGTGACCTCTCCTATTGATCAATTGTTGATTGACTAAATTACAACACAGGCCTCCTGCCGCTAGTTCAGGGCTTTCTTTCTGTTAACCACCATGGCTTTATATCCTAGCAGTACATGGACTGCTTTTACTACCTGAGATATAAGGAGTTTCTCTTGTTCTTCGTGATCCCAGGTGGACACTCCACCTGTCCCAGTAATGCTTCTATGCTATATTATACAACTTTGCTCTATGTACATAAATTATACTTCTGCATGTGACCTAACATCTGATTACTCTATGCAACTCTGATATGACACTGTCTGTTAACGTATAGTCTACACTATCTAAATCTAATTACCTATGACTGTTATGTTAGTTTATGAATGCGTATTGTATGTAGCTATAGACAGTCCAGAGTACCCCATGTAATTTATAGGGATTGCAAATGTTTTACATAAGGAAGAAGGTTAAGATCGTCTTTAGTCAAGTCCTAGAGATCAGAGTCTGCCCGTACAAGACAACTATTCACAGCAACACTCCCTGAAAGAACTTTTCTCCTTTAAAAAAAAAAGAAATTGTTGCTATATTTTAACATAATATTCATTTCTGTGTGTGTGTGTGTGTGTGTGTGTGTGTGTGTGTGTGTGTGTGTGT
>NW_020948840.1:21666047-21696278 GCF_900497805.2 Vombatus ursinus | reverse complement strand
TGTGTGTGTGTGTGTGTGTGTGTGTGTGTGTGTGTGTGTGTGTGTGTAGCTGTTTGGCCGTTTCAGTTGTGTCTGACTCTTTATGACTCCATTTAGGGTTTTCTTGGCAAAGATACTGGAATGGTTTGCCATTTCCTTCTCCAGCTCATCTTACAGATAAGGAACATAGGCAAATAAGGTTAAGGGACTTGCCCAGGGTCATGCTGCTCATGTCAAAGGCCAGATCTGAACTCAGGAAAATGAATCTTCCTGACTCCAAGCACCTTGCTCTATATATCACATCACCTGTCTAGTGTGTAAGTGTGTGTGTGTGCATGCGCGTGTGTGTGTGTGTGTACTTACCTCTATCACCCCTCCCTAGAGAGTTGTGCCTCATAATAATAAAAATAAACAATAAAAATTTAAGAGAAAAAAAAGTTCAACAAAACTGATACATCAACTGAATCTAGCAGTATATACAATACCCATCATCTCCCACTTCAGCAAAGGAGGAATAGAAAGGTATTTTCTCTTTTCTTTTGGGGCAAGCTTGAATACTAAAATGCAAAGCATTCAGTTAACTTTTTTATTCATGTTGTTCTTTCTACTTACACCACGGTGACATTGTACACAGCTTTTATGGTTCTACCTCACTTGGCCTTAGTTCTTACAAGACTCCTTATGTTTCTCTGGAGTCTTCATGCACACCTTTTTTTACTGTGCAATAATATTCCAATAAATTCAAGTACCAAACTTTATTGATACATTTTCCAATAAACAGACATCTTATTTTGTGTCACATTTTTTACTACTACAAAAAGTGGCCGTACAAATATTCTGGTGCATAGGGGAACTTCTTATCTTTGATCTTCTTGGAGTTTATGCCTGGTAGAGGGACCTCTAAATTAAAGGGTATGGATATTTTAGTCATGTTATTAGCATAATTTCAAACTGCCTAGTAGAATGACTGGATTAATCAAAAGGTCCAATATTAGAGTGTTTGTTTTCCCCTAACCTGAAAAGGTTACTTTTAAAGAAGGTTAGGGATACTCAGATAGATGAAAGTGAAGGAAATGGTTATGAAGAGAGGATTCTGAGTCATCCAAATGTGGTTTGCAGACACTGAGACTTTATACCTCTCCTCTAGCAATTCAATCACACATGCTTTGATGTACCAGAGGAGCTAGAGAATACCAATAGTTCTGGAAACAAAAAAGGAAGGTCAAACTAGGAAAAGAAATGTTAGAGAGAAAGTCTGGGAAAAGATGTGATGAGTAGCAAGTCCAGATGTCCTATTCACTCAATAGCTGTGCAAAGAGGATGATGACTAATGGGTATAGTTTGATCAAATGAGGGTTATTTTTTTTTAAGAATAGGGGAGACATGTTTGTAGACAGCAGGAAAGGAGCCATTAAATAGGGAGAGATTAAATATAAAAGAACAGGAATGAAAGTAGAGGTAATCTGTTGGAGAAGATGGGAAGGAATGGGATCAAGGTGCCATATAGCATGGTTGGCCTTGGCAAAGAGAAGGGCCATCTCTTCATCCAAGATAGGAGAAAAGAAATAAATAGTGCGGGAGGATGTGTGAGTGATGTGGGAGAGGAGACATTACAGAAAATAGCTTCAATTTTTTTAGTGGTGTAGAGGCAAGATCCTTAGCAGAAAGGGAGGGGAAAGTAGAGAGACTGGACACCTGAAAAGAAACAAAAAGCTTTGGAATAGTAGCTAAAGAGAGAGGGATAGCAAACTGATTAGGGAGGACTAGAATGATTGCCTTACTAAAGTGAGGAGTCAGTTGAGATCAAATAACATAAATTTATAGTGAACCCAACTGCCACAGCTTCATGATTTCCTCCAGCTCCTGACAGCCGCATGTGAAAAGGAGTGAAGGAGGTGGATGAAGAGAGTAATCCAGGGTTAGGGTTTGGTAAGTTGTGATAAGTGATAGTACAAGGACATAGAGGATTTAAGAGTAGAAAATAGTAGAGTTGGTTCAATGAGAAGTCAAGACAGAGAAGGGAAGAGTATAATTGGTAGAAGAGTAATAGGGTTGAGTTGGTTCAACAAGGGTCAACACAGAGAAGGGAAGAGAGTCATAATGGGTAAAGGGGCAATAGTCTGGGAAAGAACTGAAGGATGGAGAGGATGGAGGTCATAGTGAGGACAGGGTTAGTGGTCAACAGGCATAGGTAAAGATGGAAAGATGCAAAAAAATACTATCAGATTAAAGAATTTTGGATTTCATGAAACAGAAATGGAAAAACTCTGTAGGTGATGGCAAAATGAAGCATATAACCATATCTGTACACAGCTCAGGTTACATAGAAGAGGAGTTCATGGAAACTGAGTAGATTAAAGAACTCAGAATTCAAGATATTTGAGGGATTATTAATATAGCCCCCTCACTGAGGAAGGAAGGAGAACGTTGATTAATAAGAATCACTAGGATCTGGATTAGATGATAAATTTGGACAGCATGAACCTCCAAGAAGACCTTGCTATGTGATGAGAGTCAGAAAAGGATAATGGGAAGCAAGGACAATTCCAATTCCCATCTTTCAACCAGTCAGTTAGAGGTTATGAGAGAGTATAATCAGTACTAGAAAGGGTAGAGAGGGAAGCAGTGTCAGCAGAAGGGTACTAGAACTGCTAACCAGTCAATGCTAGTGAGAAAGGTAGAGATTTAAGATGAAAAAAAAAGTTTGTTAAACCTGAAGCAGGCATTCAAGAGGGGAAAGTGAAAGAGGTAAGTAGATCTGGAGCAAAACATTAGGTGTAGGATTGAGGTGGATGGGAATAAAAGAGCAGACAGTTGGAGATTGAGGAAGAACTTAGAGGTTTGTACATCAATAGTTGGGATATACAAGGGAGTAGAAGTATGCTAACCATTTAGGAATAAGTCCAGGCAAAATACCAGTGATTGAAGAGCAGTCCCTTGAAGGAATTATGTCTGAGATCCTCCACTGAGGCCCAGCCTTGTGGCAGGTAATGATACTGTGTGCTATGAAGACTCAGGAAACCTGACTCACAGCAGCCAGGAGCAGGAAATTTGGGAGCTTAGTTAGGAGGCAATGGAGTCTTGCCTATCTTGAAGAAGGCCCTGAGGGATAGGAAGTAGAAGCTATCTTGCCTTGGGACAGGCCTACACTGGAAAACGTCTAGGAGGCCATGGAAAACACAGGTATGAAGCAGAAGTCTTGTCCCCAGCAGGCAGCCAGATGCTTGAAATCAAATGCAAACTCCTGTGTTTGACATTTAAAGAACTTCACAACCTAGGAATCAAATATATACTCCTGTTTCTGACATTTAAATTTCTTCACAATCTTACTCATCCTTCTAGCTTTCTTACATATTAATGCCCTCCACATAATCTATGATCTGGCCATTCTGGCACACTTGTGGTTTCTGCACATGCAACACATCATCTCCCATCTCTATGTATGCCTTTGCACTGTTTGTCCACCAGTTCTCGGAATGCTCTTCTGCCTCACCTGCATCTCCTGAAAATCCTGATTTCCTTCAAGCCTCAGCACAAGCACCAATGTATGAAGGAAGTCTTTCCCAATGCAAGCCTTCCCATAACTATTTTGTATTCATTTGTATATATTATGTAAAAACATGTATATACACATGTCTCCCTGTCAAACTGTAAAGCTTGAGGACAGAGACTGTTCGACTTTTGTCTTTGAATTCTCAGCATAGTAGATATAGTACCCTTAATAAATATTTTTTAAATGACAGATACACAAACACTTAGTGGTTATTTAGCCCCTTCTCGTTGATTAAATGTATTTATTTTTCTAAGTTTCTCTTGACTGCTGTTTATACTTGAAATTTTCAGTCCAGGTCTGGTCTTTTTATTAGAAATGTTTCAGAATCCTCTAGTTTATTAAAGGCCACACCCACCCTCACCCCATGAGATTACACTCAGTCTTGAAGTCTTGAAGGTTAGGTTTTTCCTGGTTGTGAGGCTGTATTGTATGTCTTTTGGAATATCATATTTTGTGATTTTCTTTTCTTTAACATAGTTGTATAGCAAGCCTTAAATTATCCTGACTGAGGTTTCTTGGTACTTAAACTTTTTTTTCTTTTTAGCTACGTACATAATTTTTTTTCTGTTTACTCATATCTCCAGTCTCAATGTCTGCACTGCAGCTTTGAATAGCCACAGCAGAGTATGGCCCCACTCCCTTAAGCTTGCCTTCTGTAACATAGCACTGTACCCAATTCTAGTTAGAATCAGATGTTAAAAATCTCCAGCAAGTATGTTAATACGGCACAATTATAATCACAACTCTCTCATCCTGAGTAGAATTCTACCTTAAATTTGAATAATAGAATTCATGATAAGGCCAAAGCCACTTCTTATTAGAATCTGGGATGAGGATGGGCCCAGACTGATTCCATCCCCTCTCTAATCAAGATACACTCATACTGCATGTCTGGAAAGGGTGGTTAGGATTATGCTCTACCCTTTGCCATCATCCCTGCCTTCTGGGTCCATTTTCTTGTGTCCCAAAGTAGATTTTTGGCCCTGGCCCTTCTATGTCTCCTCTGTGAATAATCTACAATTGGCAGTTGACTTTCTTCCATGTAGTGCTCCCAACAGGCCTGCTGCAAGGCCTCCCCTACTAAGGCTCTCCAGCAGTTATGTTAGGTTGTCTCTTCTGTTGTTTCCAATAGGAACACTGGTTCCATGCCTCTCAGAGAGCCCACCAGTGCACAGGCTGCCCACAAGCTGTAGTAGCCCTGTCTTTTAATGTGGTTCCAACACGCAGGTTGTCCAGGCACTACATTGGCTTTTTCTTCTGTTGTGGCTCTGACAAAGGCCCAGAGGGCTCCAATTTCAAGTGTCTGAAGGGTTCAGATATATGCACACTGCCCAGTCCTGTCTCTGAGTGATCTGTAAGGGTTACCTCTGTCCCCTGATCCTCTGATAGACTATGGCCTACACCCCACTGGCTTTAAGTCCCAGGTCTTCCTCTTCTCTGGGTTGCTTCACCTCCAAAGACTGGCACACTTGTAGAGTCTTGGGCTGGATGAATAAGCTTACTACTATTTTTTTCCATTCATTGTAACTTCTGTTGCATTTTAGATCATTGCTGGAATATTTGTGGAAGAACTGGTCTCCTCTAGGATTTCTCATGTCAGTATCTTATCCAGAAGTCTAGCAAAGGTATATTACCTCGTATTTTTAACTTAATCTTTTTTCTGAACTTAAACACAAAAAGAGACCATTTCACACAGCAGAACATTAGGATTGTATGTGAAACTATGAATCTCAACTTTATACTGCTTGGGTTTTGGGTTTTTTTTTTTTTGAAGGATGTAATAATTCCATGTGCTAATTTCAAAACTAACCTGCTTATTTGTGCTTACTTCTGAACTTCATTCTATTCCCTCCTGTGTATTAAAAAATTAATGTCTCAATGATCCTCCTTTTTTGGCAAAATTATTGCTAACCCTCTCTCCTCCTTCCTGTGTCCCCCCAACTAAAAATCCAAGAGAATGAAAAAAACTGGTAACAATCATAGTTAAGCAACAGTTTTCTTATCTAAAAAGGTATGCCTCTTTTTGCCTCTTGCGTCCATCATCTGTCTTTTATGAAATGAATAACATGCTTCACATCTCAGGGTCCTCTGGATATGTAAGGTTGGTCATTGCACTCGTTAGAGTTAAATCTCTCAAAACCACTTTCCTTTACGATGTCGTTGTCCTTCAATAAATTATTCTCCTGGCTCTGTTCACTTTGTTTGGCATTAACTCACACAAGTCTCCCTAGGTTTCTCTGAAACTGTCCCCTTCATCGTTTCTTGTAGCATAATAATATTCCATCGTATTCATATTCCACAAGTTGCTCAGCCATTTCTCAATTAGTGGACACCCCCTTAGATTCTAGGATTTTTTTTCTTTTCTTTCTTTACAATCCCTTCTTCTAGATCAGGAAGTTTGCTTTACTTACTACCATTCCTCCCCCAGCATTTCTACCATGTTCACTCCCTTCCGTCATTACTGTTTGTTTCCTTGCTGAATCCGATATATTTCTTCACCAAACTCTGCGCGTGTTCAATTCTCCTTTTTTAGATAAGGATGAGGTTCTTTGGATGCCTGTTCCCCTACCCCCTCCTCCATGATTGTATACTTCTTATGCACCCCAATTATGAGAATTAATCATTTCGCCTTTTTTCTCTTGCTATGCTTGCATATTCCTTTTATATTCCTTTCTCTTTTCCATCATAATATCCTCAGAAAAGTAACAACATACCTCACCCCAGGACCTCAATATACCTTGAAGACAAGTTTGAGAAGGAACGTATGTTTCTTCTCCTTCTACTACATCAACCCCTTAAAACTGTTCAAATAAATTTATCTTTATAGATTTCTCTTCATTCATGTTTACATTTCAGTTTCTACACAGATCTAGCTTTATCAGGGTGAAACCCTTTGTCATATTAAAGGTCACATTTTTCCCCATGTAAATATACTCAAAATTGCAGGGTAGTTAATTCTTGATTATAAGCCTATATTCTTTGCCTTTGAAATATTATATTGCAAGATCTCCTTTAGAATAGAAGCTCTTTATAGTAGAAGCTGCCAAGTCTTGTGAGATCCTTGGTGAGGTTTGTGGGTACTTAAACTGCTTCTTTTTGGATGCTTGCAGTACTTTTTCTTTAGAAAAGAATGTGGATTTTTAACATGAAATTTCAGGAACTTCTCATTTTGAGGTTCTCTTAGGAGGTGATCAGTTGAATCTACCTTCATTTTGCCTTCTAGTTCTAATAGATCTGGGCAGTTAACACTTGTGATTTTTTAAAATATAGAGTTCAAATGCAGGTCTTATTAACTCCAGGTCCAATAATGTATTCAGTGGGCCACCTGCTTATCACTCTGCTGTTGTATTTTTACTGACCTAATTTCACTTCTTCTGGCACCAAGACAACACAATGGATAGAGTGCTGGGCCTGGGCTCAAGAAGAACTAAATTCAAATCTGGCCTCCGACACCTACTAGCTGTGTGATCCTGAACAAGTCACTTAACCCTGTTTGCCTCAGTTTCCTCACCTGTAAAAGGAGCTGGAGAAGGAAATGGCAAACCACTCCATTTATCTTTATCAAGAAAACCCCAAATGGTGTCGTAAAGAGTCAGATAGAACTGAAAAGGAATAAACAACAATTTTACTTCTCACAAAAATCTTTAGTTAACCCAAACACAGGTCTTTCCTTGAGTCCATTTGTGGGTAGTACGAGTATGTAGTGAAATACCATAGGCAATTCTAGCCACAAAGAAGGAAAATGACTAGGAAACTTTCTTCCTAGTTCAAGGCTGGGGTCCCAATTTCTGGCCCATTGTTAGAGATTATCCCTCTACCAGGGAATTTATTTTACCAGGCATTCATCCTGTATTTCTGTTTCAAAAATAAAAGAAAATCAAGAACAAAAAACAAACTTCTAAGGCTAAAGTGCTTCAGAAAGGTACTGATCTGCATTGGTAGACAGAGCAGTAGAAGCCTCATACTCAGAGCAGGCACAGTGTACACTTACTGTTGCCCAACACATGCAAAAGAGGCTGGGGAACTTGCTTTCAGAAAGGTGTACTGATTTGTAATGGGAGGGTCCAGCTTCCTAACTGAGAGCATGCATGGGTGTTAGCTATTGAGCTCAAACTGAAACTGCTTACACAGAGCACTTAACCAAGTAATTTGCCCCTTTTCCTTCTCTGGTGGTAAGGATGCTGCAGTGAGCATCCTCCAGGTGAGAGAATGGCCTTGTCCCCTCTTTCAGGAAAAGTCAAGGAACATCTTCCTCCCTGCCCAGTCCAACATGTGGCCTGTGAATAGGGCCTCTATTCTTTGCCTCCTTGTGTTGGTTCTTTTTTGCTTTTAGGAAAAGAAGTATTAGCAATGGTTATGACCTTGTAAGTTTCAAAATGTTAGAAGAGGGACCTCAAGTCAAGGCACTGGAATCCATGCTGGAGCCCAGGTGAGGCAGGAGCAGAGGACCTGAAGGGCCTAACAGTGGCTAAAGCACCAGTTCATGCAGCTACCATGCTGCAGAGGGAGCCTGGTGAGATGAGTGGTTGGTAGCAAATGTTTTCCCAGGGATTGAGGTGATAGATGGATGAGAAACTATATACATACACACATACACATACACACACATGCACACACGCACACACACACACACATACACACACACACACTCACACACCAACTCAAAGGATATTTTATGCTTCCATTCTTGCTATATTTTCTCAGTAAATAGCCCCTTGTAAAAGGTCAATGACAATCCCATAGAATTCATGATGAAACATGCTGCCTCCAGATAAAAGAGCTAAGGAACTCAGAGTACAGATTGAGGCATGTTTTCTTCTCTTTCTTTTTCTTTCTTTCTTTTTTTTGGATGTGGTTAATGCCGAAGTTTATTTTGCATGATTATACACATTTGTAACTTGTGTGTTTTCTAACCTTCTCAATGGAATCCCCTCAAGGGGAGGGAGAGGAAGAAGGGAGAGATTTTGGAATTGAAAACAAAGTTGAATTACAAATAATTTTTTTTAAAAAGCTAATTGATGTTACTAGGTTCAATGTAACTGGGGCTCTAATCACTGATGACAGATTTGGGGTAGAACACTCCCCAGTTCAAGGAAAAGTTTACATTACTGGTCTTGCTATATCTCTTCTGTAAGTATCCCTTTGTGAAACCTAATTGATGTTAACTGGTTAAATGAAATTCTAATCATTGGTGATTAACACTGGGGAGAACAGACCAAAAAATGTGTACTTGAGTTGACAGTATTAAAAAAATCACCTTGACCCCTTAAGGATACCCCCAGAATCCAAAGGAGGGGTAGATTTGCTTGGGAATGGGGGGTGGCTTGACACATTAGTTGTGAGTGTGAATTGGGATGAAATTTCTTAGAGTCTATAAGGGTAACAGCTAGAGAAATAAAACATTTATTAAGTGCTTACTAGAAATTAGGCACTGTGCTAAGCCCTAGGGATACAAATACAAGCAAATAAGACAGTCCTTATTCTAATGGAGCTTGCATTCTAATGAGGCAAGGGAAGATAGAAAATAAAGGAAAGCTGGGGGGAGGGGTGCAAAGAGGGGGAGAAAGGCAGAGCAAAAAAGTTGATGGCAAGGTAGCTAGTGAGATGGAAGAAAATTGCAGAGTGAGTGACTCAAAGAGTGAAATAAAGCATGGCCTCAAGGTGGAGGTTTCTACCTCACCAGGAAATGTCTCTACACAAACGAAATCATAGGACCAGTAATTTCCTTCCTCCTCTCCCTCCCATTCTTACTGCTAAGATTTCTAAAACTATGTCACATAGGAAAAGCAAGTATAAAGAATATTATATATTACTTCTTTCTACTGGAACATGAGTGTTTCTCTGTTGAATTAGCTTAGAATATACTTTTAATCATGGTAAAGAAAAAGCCTTCTTAAAAGAAAAAGAAAAAGCTTTCTATTTCTATTTTGAATTTATAACACAAATAAAGGTTATATAATTGTCAGCCTTTTATTTTGTCTTGTTATGGTTGGTAGGGACTGTTTTCCTTGTAATAAATCATTCCTGCATTCCAATTAAAGATCCTTTTTGGTCATTTGGATTGTTTTTTAAATGTACAACTATATTCTAACATTTTAGTGCAGATTTACCTTAATGACATTAGTCTATAATTTCTTCTCACTTTGGCTTTGTCTGGTTTTGGTATCAATATTAAATTTGCCTCATAAAAGGAACTGAATAATATATCATTTTTCTCTACATTCTAAAACAATCCAGCATTTATTTGTAAATCCATGTAAATCTAGTATCTTTCCACAAGTCTTAAAGATTTCTCTGAGATTGATCTATTTAGACTATAAACTTCCTCTATACATTTTAGTATTTTCTATTTTTCTAAATAATTCTTAATTTAATTTAGAATTCCAATTGATTGGCAAAGAGATGGAAAATCTTCTCTGATAAATGACTTAAGTTCTTTTGACTTTGCTGTGATGACCCACTGTTAGTTATTTCAATGACTGGGATAATTGTTTATCTTACATTATATGTTATATAGTCCAACATATCATATTTTATGATATTTTATAGCAAATATGTTGTCATATCATCTGCCTGTATTACCCCCTACTCAATAAAATCCAGTATTTCTTAGGACCAAATACAAAATTCGTTGTCACTTAAATCTCTTCACAGCCTGGCTCCTTCCTACCTCTCCAGGCTTCTTACACATTACTCCCCTCCATGTACTCTGCTATCCAGGAATACTGGCCTTCTTGTTGCTGTTGACAAAAAAACTTCATCTCCAAGTCTTACCACAGTCTATCTCCTGTGATGCTTTCCCTTTCACCTCTACCTCTTAATTTCCATAGCTTCTTTTAAAACTGACCTCAAATAACACCTTATTTTGAAGGATTTTCCTGGTCATCCCATTCACCTCAGTGTCTTATTTGTGGAGATTACATTCCATCTACTCTCTTCATATTTTGTATGTACTTAGTTATTTGTCTGTTTGTCTATCAGAATGTGAGTTCCTGGAAGGTGAAGACTGTTTTTGCCTTTCATTGTATCCCCAGTCCTAAGCACAAGTCCTAAGTCCTGGCATGCCATAACCATTTAATAAATGCTTAGGGACTAAATGACCACTAAGGATATCTTTTTGTCAACTAAATGAAGAAAGCTGTCTCTTGTTTAATAGTGACCATACTAAAAGAGGGAACAGTTATTTTCAGGAAGACATCTTATTCCAGGCAATGTGCAACTATAAACATTGACCTCTTTCACATGTAACTGAAAAGATCCTAAACGAAGTTATATGGTTCTTTTTTACCACTGCTATGGAATTTCTTCTGGTCATCTGCTTCACAATTAGCATAAAACATGGGTTGGGAAAGGCCTCAGGAAAAAGTCTCTTATTATTTTATAGGAACAATTGTGTGGATAGAAACTTTTTCCAAAGAGACGCTTAAACATTTAATGAATAATGTATAACTGACAAACTGAACCAAAATGCAAGAATAGATTATGTTTCTTCCATATTAATAACAGGTGAGGCATAAAACTGGAGAAAGTATGCTCACCTAATGTGTTTGTAATGTCATGGAGAAAATCCAGTATAATCTAAGTTAAAGATGACTTTATAGACGACAAGATCTTTTGGATGTTCTCATTTGTCCCTGACAAGTGCTAATTACATCAAACCCAGGAAAACTATAGAAATTCCAGAATATGATCCATAATCATTCAAATATGTTTGTTTTAACCACCCACACAAGAAAAACCAAGAGGACAGAAAAGACCTATTATCCAAATTATGACAATCAATTAGGTGGACAACCTAAAGCACTTCCCCATGCCGAAAGCATTGTGTGTATGTGTATGTGTGTGTGTGTGTGTGTGTGCGCGCGCGCGTGTGTGTGTGTGTGTGTGTGTGTGTGTGTTGGACAGATAAAAATAATTCAAAATCACACAAGTAAAAATCAGCCACAACTGAAAGTGCTCAAAGAAAAATGCTAAAATATTTTAATAGCATGGAGAAACTGAAACAATTGAAATAACAAAAACAAAGCATATTGAAAAAGAAATATTTTAAGAGTTATGAGAGATATGCACAAATGGATAAAAAATAATTAAGTTAAACAATAACTTAAACAGGTAAAAAAAAATAAGAAGAACCAAAATAAGACCTTTCAGAAAGCAAAAAAAAAAAAAAAATTATGAAAGGAACTAAATCTAGTCTTAGGAGTAATAAGAAAAACAGAAGGATCAGTTTGCAGCAAGGACATGATTTCTAATTCCTTCATTCTGCACATTTGGGAAGAAACTACTCTTCATTCTCCTTTGAATGGATTTTATTAATATACTTAATACGCTCCTTAAAAAGGAGCATACTCAAAGAAAATCTAATGGACAAAAAGTACAAAGATCTCAATAAAGTAAAGAACTCTAGTAATACTGCATTTTCAACAATTAACAATGATGTTCTAGAAGGTATTTCTCCTGAAAAAAATCTTAGTCATTTTTTCTTAATCTTACTTCATCTTATCTGTGAAGCTACTGAGAATCTTTTATAAATAGCTACTAACAATATTTGGGTACTTAAGCATATCTAATGGGGAGCTCATTTTGATAATGCTGTTACAAAACCAGCAACAGGAGGAAAGGTGGATTGAGAATGTCACAGAGACATATTTCCACTTTCTTCATCATCCTCCTCTTTTGTAAATATGAAAGATTTTTATGTGAGTACAGACTCTTTGTTATATGCATAGATATATTTAGTTAACCTAGTAGCATTTGGAAATGCATATTTTATTTGACAGTATTTGTAAATAATGTCTTCTAAAAATAATTTTCAATGTGGAAATACTTCCATATGCCATAAACATTGGCTAAGAAAAAATGGCTTTACCAGTTTGCTAAGTGGAAAGAAAAATACAATTTAATGACTATTTTGTACACAACACTATGCTACTTCATGTACAAATTTAGTAATTGTCTCTCCTTAGAATTAAGAGCAAACAGCTTTTCAGGCCTCACAAATCTAGTAAGGGTCTCATGGAGGGTCTCATCATAAAATAGCATTAGCAAGAATTCAATGATAATTTACACAGGTTATAAACATGTCTAATGAAAATAAAATCTAATGAAAATGAAATTCTGACAAACGAATGAATGAAAAATATTTATTAAATACCTACTATATACCAAGTATAGTGCTAAGTACTGAGAATATACAAAAGAGAGAGAATTCCTGCCTTCAAGGAGCTTACATTCTAAAAGGAGGAGATAATACATACAGGAGTTAAGTTATAGGGATGATGAGTGGAATTAAATCAGTCAATAAACATTTATTAAGCACTTACTATATGCCAGGCACTGTGCTAAGGACTGGGAATATGAAAGAAGAGAAGACAGTCTCTGCCCCTAAGGAGCTTATAATCTAAAAGAGGAAGATAATAAAAGGAAGTTGAAAGGAGGTAAGGGTAAAGAAAGGTACCCAGTGCGGGTGTATGATGGCAAAGTCCAGAGCAGTACATCTGGGTAGAAAATGAAAATATGACTGGCCTGGGCACCCTTTTTACACCCTCTCCAATCAAAAGGAGGGGACCCTTTCCAGAAGTAAAGGTAATATTGACTTGATTACTGTGCCTAGAAATAAAAGTGGGAAAAGGATAATGGGAGAGAGGGGACTATGGTAGGAAGATTGTGTGGTTGTGTGGTTGAATGGTTGGAGACATCTAGATCTTACCAATCATCATGGCCCCAGGTTGGGAGCTAGAAATGAGGTTAGAAGGATACACAGGAGGAAGCAGAATGACATAGAAGGAAGATAAAGTAGTTGAATAACTGGGCCCAGATAAATATAGTGAGTGCTCAACAATCAGCACAAGTCTCAGAACAGAAACAGGAGAGCGGATTGAGATCTATTTGGAACAGAGATGAAGGAGAGAATATTGCATGGTTAGGTACCTAGGATAAGCTAGACTTAATGAGTTCTCAACAAACAGCCAAGTTCCACAGCAGGAGTTTAAGAGATTCAATGGTGAAAGGATATGGCAAGAAACAAGATGGCATTGCAGAAACGGAATGCAGCCAACCCAAAGGTTATGAAATGTGAAATGAAGTATTGTGTGGGGTTGTTGTTCATTCTTCATTCTTAAAGAGGACTAATGACATCACAAGGGTGATGTCTTGATTTGCAAGTGAATTGGATGTGAGTGGGGCACAGCAGGGCAAAGTCATCAGCCTCAGTCTCTCCTCCAGTCATCAGAGGCCAGTGGCAACAGAAAGGTCAAGAGGACTGGTGATGGCCTGGGATGCAGTGGGTGAACTTGGCCTTTCTAAATTAAAAGTTATTCTTAGGTCTCAGTCAGTCTGAGGCCATGCCCATCAAAAGATTAAGGGACAGGAAAGAGTAAAGACAAAAGATGGCTCAATTTACCATCACAAAGATATCAGTCTGGGAGGGGAAGACCCTCAGAGTTTCTAGCCAGAACAGAAAATAATTGCCATTTACACTCATAATAAACCATCAAAAACTAAACAATGAGCCACTGAGGGCTATTATTAGTTATACAATAAAATCCAGAGTGAATTGGGTTTAAAGGTTAGTCAAGTAGCTCCATTTAAAACACAATGGATTTTTTTTAAAGCCCATCTTTCCAGAGCTATATTTCAAGAAATCAAAAATTAAAAGGGAGGAGGAGAAGGAAGAGAAGAAGAAAGGGAGAAGACTTGAGTTCAAAGCTGGCCTCAGACACTTCCAGAAAAAGAAATTATAGAGTCTGAATGCAGTGTTGTGTGTGAGAAATAGTAAAAAGACAGGATGACTGAAACATCATACATGGAGAGAAGTAATCTATAAGAAGACTGAAAAGGTTTCAGTGGGTAGGGAGGGGTCCACTGAGGAAGGCAGGATAATCAGAAGAACAAAAGTCATCCAGGTTCCTAACCTCATGGCAGGTAGTGTTGTTACTTGCTGAGAGAAAGGCCTTAGGAAATCTTTCTCACAGTAGGCACAGACAAGACGAGGTATGTTCCAAGGAATATGACAGCAATGAGGTGGGAACTGGCATGTCCCCAGGTTATTTACCTTTACTCATCTCTTGCTAAAGGTGGGAGCAGAATCTGGCTGTATATGATACTTTAAGTAGCTTTACACAATAATGTTCTATTCTACAACTTTCAAAGGAATCGTTTGAGGAAGCAGCCAGAATCTCACAATTGAAAGAGATTTCAGAGACCATCTAGATAAATATATACCTGAACAAGAGGTCATTCTATAACATAACCAACAAGTGACCATCTAGCCTTTGCTTAAAAACCTCTAGAAATAGAGAGCCATATATGCCCTGAGACAGCCCATGCTATCTCTGGAGAGCTCTCATGTTAGAAAGTTTCTCCTTAAATGGACCGAAAATCTGCCTCTCTGCAACTCTGACCTATCATTCCTTGTATTCCCTAGGATCAGCAGAACACAGAGCTAATCCCTCTCATACAGGAAAGCCCTTGAAATACTGTAGATGGTATTCTACTTATACTTGTGCATGTTGTAACCCCTACCCCTTCCACAGTGGAATATAAGCTCTTTGCTAGCAAGGATAGTATCACTTTAATCTTTTTACCCCCAACACCTAGCTACCTTGTATATGATAGGCATTTAACCAATATTTTATGTATCACACAATATCAAACTTGAAAGGGATTTCAAAAAGGCATCTAGTTCAATCTATATAGGAATTTCTCCTAAAACTTACATGAACATTGGCTACCTTGACTTCACTTAAAGAAAAACATCTAGTGAGGAAAAACTCACAGTCACTTGCAAACAGGAAGGGTTCAATAAATACTTTGAAATACATTAAACTGAACTTACTATCTCCTATTCCACTCTTGGAAAGTTCTAATTCTTAAGAAGTTTTTTCTTACAAAAATCTGTTTTTCTAAAAAAAAAAAAAAGTAAAAATAAAATTTTAAATCTGTCTTTCTGTAACAAAGACTATTGCTTTTAGCTGTACCTTTTTAGTTCAGGAAGAAGTCTAACCACTTTCTATATGAAAGCCCCCCAAATATTTAAAGAAAGCTATTTACTTCCTTCCCAAGTCCTTTTTTTTAAGGCTAAATATCCTTAATTACATTAAAATAATCCTCCTAAAACATTACCATGCCGATTATCCTCTTCTCAATACTGCCCAGCTTGTCAATATCCTTAAAATGTAGTGCCAAGAACAGAATACAATACTCGAGATGTGGTCTGACAAGGGCCAAGTACAGTAGGACTGTCACATACCCAATCCTGGATACTACATCTCTCAATGTAGTCTAAGATCAAATTAGCATTTTTGGCTATTTTATCACCTTGTTGACACATGCTGAGCTTATTTATATTTCATTGAAACGTTTTTTAAGATGAACTACTGAATGTAATCATCTCCTATCTTCCACTAGTTAAGTTGATCTTTCAAGAAAAGGCCTAGTGACATGCATGAACACTTTATCTTAAATATAAAAATGAAATATTTCAATAAAATTTGTACACAAAGGATTTGTAGTTTCATCAGCATGGGAAACTTTTACCAATACATATTACAACCCATTTATATTTTAGATTAAGTTTTAGGAAGTTGCTGCTAGAGGGAATGAAGCAATTAACTATCATAACCTAATATGTTTCATGTTTCATGACTTTTTTTTCCAGAAACATGCACAAAAAGTTCTTGATTACAAAATTGTCCCCTTGCTCAATTTTATTTTTCAGTTCTCCCAGCTCTGCTTTGCTCTATCCCTAAGTCCTTTGTGTTCTAGAAGTCATTTCAGAAGCAACTAGGTAGTCAAATCTACCCCAAAGTAAGGGGATTAAATCCCTTCTAGCACTGAGAGTCTAAGAATATTAAATATTAACAGCAATTGTACTTACCTGCTGTGGAAAACATGTTCGTACTGAATGTTCTGTGTACCCGAAAGAAGGGCCTTCAAAAACAGCTGTAGGGAGCTTCAAAACTTCCTTCAGAAACTGGTCAAACTTATTAAAAATCATCAAGCCATTGGAATCTGACATCTGAGAGAAAATATCTACAAGCACAAAACAGAATGAAAAAAGTCAGAGCATGTTATGTCATATTATGTTATATCATATTATCCTTCTATAAACTACCACATAGCTCTTGGCACCACTTAACAATTTGAAAGTACCTTAAAATAACTGTGATTTTCAGACAAGGATATAATCTATTTTCATTGTTTCTTGCTGTTACTTAACTGACGATTCACTCTGTGTCAAACATTCACCCTTTTTCCAGCCATGAATGGAACCGAACAATTTAATCTTGAGTGTGCTTATAAGAGTCACCTATATCTATGTACCTTGATCTTCTTTCTTTGCATTTATGAAAGATGCTTTTGTGCACATATATGCATATACTTGAGAACCAATAAAGTGCCATAAGTGCCAATACTAGTGTATGTTGGTGAAGGGTGTTCAAAGGGAATGACACCTGTGTGCCAGGGATATGATTCACAAATAGTAGAGCCGGAAGGCCCTCACTGATCATCTAGTGTAACTCCTTTATTATATAGATAAGAAAACTGGGGCCTACAGAAATATACTAACTATGTATGATGCAATGGGTAGAGACAGTGTATGTCCATTTTCTGTTCAGTGTACATCAAACTGAAATAGGAAGTTACTGAGAGAAATGATTCTTAAATAACAAATTATTGGGGAGATCCAGTGTTCTTTCCCTTCCTATATCTTCATTCTCTACTAGGGCAAGCCAGCATCTGAAGGACACTGCTGACAATGAGATTGAATTAACTTTCTCCTCAATCTTGTTCAGACCCCACCCAAGTGGGGAAGCCCTTTCTGTTGTACTCAGGCTCTTTTTTGGGGGGAGAGGGAGGGGGGGTTCCTGGGAGTAAAAGTGATTAGCCCCTCATTGGAATGGGTCCACTTCTCATTATAATATTCATTCTTCTCATTAATTGTTGACTGCCACCCTCTCTTCCAAGGGCATATAAGTGTTGAACGGGTTCCAGGATTGTTGTCAGGATAAAATGAGATAACATTTGTTAAAAAAAACAAAAACAAAAAAAAAAACAGTGCTTAGTACAGTGCCTGGTCCATAGTAGGTGCTACATAAATGTTTATTCCCTTCCCTTTCCCCTCTCCGTAGCCACTTGCACATAAGAGTAACCAGGTAATCAAGGTAACATTTTTCCACTAAATTTGTTTTACCTTTTATTTGGACCTCTATGATGCCAGCTAGTTAATCCTTTTCTACTTAGAGTTAAAATTGAACTGTCCTTAGAAACAATGAGGCCAGGGTGAGGAAATGGAGGAAGAAGAATAACCATGCATTTAGAAACCACGTCTTCACTGAATGAATAGGAGTTTAGGGATCAGACTCATAGCAACAAGAAGTTCTATGGATCACAGATGGATAAACTCTTAAGTCAAACAAATCTTCCCAAATCCTTTTGTCAAACATGAAAGATCATCCCATCAAGAATATAAGGGAAGTAGCAAGAAGAGAAACACAAAAAGGAGATTCTTGAGAACCAAATGGAGATGGGCTGGGATTATCAATATAGTTTCTGTCTAGGGATCCACTAAGTCCAGGATCCCAAAGCCTCAGAACTAGTACTGACCGGGACCTGGTCCTTTCCTCCACTGGTATCTGCATCTAGTCCCTATCTCCTACTATTGAATCAGAGGGATAGTGGCTGCTAAAGTCCTTTCCCAACTTCCCTCCTGTGCTAGAACAAGTCCAGAAGCCTGATCCATGGATCAACACAGAGTAGACCCCAGGAAGACCTAACCAGAGGTCAGCCTGAGTTAATACAAACCCATGGAAACCATTCCATGTTCACATTCAGGCCTGAGTAGAAATACACTTATCTGCTCTGAACTGACCACAATCTAAGAAATTCCTCATCCACCTTAACCAAGCTCAAGAAAAAATGAAGGGAATTCTCATCCATTAGCCCCAATGCCCCCCAAATCACACAGCAATGGGCTGAAAGCTGCTGTATATCCCCACTTCTCAGTCACAATATTTTTGACCAGTGGCAGAAGACCACATTCCCTGCAGCCCAGTCTCACATTTTAGTAGGCACTGGGAAATACAGGCTTAGAGGTAGCCATCCCTGTTTTCCAGAAACTGACAATAGGGCTCATGCATCCCACTTATAGGGGAGTGCAAGTGGGGCCAACTTCCTCACCAATTTGAAAACTTCTTTGAAGTTGAACCAGTTGAAAACTTCAAATTCAAATTCTTTGAACCAACTTCTCAAGCTAAAAGGACTCTGCCCTGGCCTTCCCCTAACAACCAGATTATAAATATTGCCTGAACCCTTGCTAACTCCAAAAGTAGACCAAAATCTTAAACCTGGTCCAAAAATTCCAAATCATATCTAGGCACTTTTACTACTCCCATACTGGGATAGGGAAAAATGTGCAGTACATTAAAGAAAACCTATAACTTAATAAAGATATTTTGTAAAGTGTAAGAGCTCCTCCAGAAATCCATGTTGAAGCATCAATGGATGAGACAGAAGGAATAATCAAAAAATTAAAGTGCATAGTTAATACATTAAGGGACCAAAAATGGCCCCCAAAGCAGTCTTCAAAAAATACAACAGACAAAGCAACAACTAGGGAAAGTGTTAATTAAAGGAAAAACTCACTTAGTAATAGAATTGAAAAGGTAACTAATGAATTTGGAAGATAAAATAATAAATTTGTAGGATAAAGCAAGAAGCACAGACAACAGATTAACAGGAATTTCAGAGGATCCTCAAAAAAGAAAATAATAGCCTGCATTTAGTAACAACTAACATTTATATAATGCTTTAAGATTTTTTTAAGTGCTTTGCAAATATTATCTCATTTTATCCTTACAACATCAGAGGGAGTTTGGTGCTGTTATTATCCTCCTCTTTACAGATTAGGAAACAGGCAGACAGAAGTTCAGTAATTTGCCCCTAGTCACACAGCTAGTAAGGGTCTAAAGGACATATTTGAACCAGGGTCATCCTGACTCCAGGTCCAACATCCTATCCACTGTGCCACTTGGCTGCCAGAGCTAGAATACACAAGTAACTAGAGGCCATCTTTCCTTAGTGGCTTTGATCAACGAAGTTTCTACAGGCAGAAAGAATACACAAGACACCAAAAAGAAGAAATTCTAAGCTTAATTTCAAAGTTATATAATCATAAAATACATACAAAAATATTATTTAGTCATCAATTTTTAAAAAATTTTAAATCACACAAAGAAATATGAATTAGATGAAAAACATCAAAGTTGTACAAAAATATACAAGAGTTTATAAACATGTATATGGGATAAAACTCCAAATTTATACACCATGTAAGCATGACTATATTATTCACACACAGAAGAATTTACTTCAAAGATAAACAAAACACGGGAAAATTTCTTAACAACTGCCAACATGAAAGATATTCCTAACAAGCAGGAGAAAAAGAAATCAAAATGACTGAATGAATTATTTAGGAAAATAATAACATACCCGAAGCCTGTTGTTACCTTATGTTACCTTATGTTAAGATTTAATGTACAGATGTTAATATGTAGATTTAACATCTAAAAACCTTTCTAACTATAATAGAAATAATTTGTAATAAAATGTAGATTACACTAATCAACATATAGTGTAAAACACATTAAAATCCATATCTACTATTAAAAAAGGGCTTAGCAAACATGAAAAAGTCATAAGAACAAAAAAGGGAAAAGAGAAAGAAAGGAGATAACAATTTCAAAGACAAAAAGCTCCTCTATCTGGACTAATAAAGGGGTTTAAAACTCAAGGAAGTATAAGAATTAAAAGTTTGAAGCCTGGTAATACTTTTTTTTATCTACTATCCTTGAGAGACTTTAGAAATTATTCTTCTATCATTGTTTACTCATGGACTTGATCAGAGTACGTTACACATTCCCCTTTTTCTCCACCTCCCCTTTCTCTTTATGTATATTCCCATTCTGCAATATAATCCTACATAATACACTGAATTTACCTGAAGAGGCTATTACAGGATTTAGTCTATGGTGTTTGAAGACTGATCCCCTACCATGACTTCTCCCATTTCTTTACATTCCACTTCTGACTCTTTTTGCTTATGTAGTTTTAGAAAGAAATCTCATAATAGTCTCATGATTGTTATTGTCATTTCTTTAACTCAATAGATGTCCTCCTCATTCTGGATTTTTTCTTTTAACACTCTCTACTGATAGGGTAATTTGTTTCATTTCTAATTCCTTCCTTGCTTATGGTTATTTACTTTCTTGAGTTTTAAGATGTTTCCAAGTCAAATAGTAAATTCACATCTGTTTTGTTTTGTTTTGGTAGGAATGCTTCAAATGCCTTTTATTGTCTTTTTTACTGTCTTTTTTCATTGATGATTACACTCAGATTTAGAAAATATGTCATTTTAGGTTGCATTCTGAGCTCCTTTACTTTTCAAAATATATTATTTTACTTCCTTCTGCCATTTCTGGGGGCAGAAAAGTCCTCTGTTATTAGAATCCCCATTCCTTTATATTCGAAGGTAATTTGCATACTGCTTGCATTACTTGTTGTTTGTAATTGGAACTGTTAGATTTAACCACTCAGTGTCTCGGTGTTGTTTTTTTTCCCTAGAAACAATCTGTACATTTTTTTTAAATTTGTGCTTTGTCTTCTGTATTCAGAAGTTCTGGGTAGTGTTCATGTATTATATTTCACACTATGGTGTTTAGGTTTTTTAACTTGGCATGACTAATGGTCCTTAAACTGTCTCCTATACATCCCATCTTCAAGATCACTGAGTTGTGCTTGAATAAACATCATACTTTTTTTAATGTTATAGAGCTAGGAAAAAAATAACAAAATTAATCTGGAAGAATGAAAGGTCAAGAACGACAAAGGAATCAACGGAAAAAAAAAACCATGAAGGAAGGCAGCCTAGCCGTACCAGATTTCAAACTACATTACAAAGCAGTGATTGTGAAAACAATCTGGTACTGCCTAAGAAAGAGACTGATGAATCATTGGAACAGATAAGGCACCCAATACACAGTAGTAAATGACCATAGTAATCTAGTGTTTGATAAACTCAAAGATCCAAGTTTTGGGGGCAAGTATTCACCATTTGAAAAAAAAATTGCTGGAAAAAGTAGAAAGCAGTTTGGCAGAAACCAGGCATAGACCAACCTCTCATACCAAGATGAAGTCAAAATGGGTAAATAATTTAGACATAAACGGTGACATCATGAGTATACAAGGTGAATATGGAAAAATTTACCTCTCAGATCTATGGATAAAGGAAGAGTTTATGACCAAACAAGTGATAGAGAGGATCAATCAAATACAACAAAGCAACTGAATTAAATGCTATGTTATTATAATAACCAAGCTTCACACTACAGAACAGATGAGAAAAAAAACAGTTTCCTGTCTTCTTTGAAGAGGTAGGTGACTATGAGTGTGGAATATGGTATATACTATGAGATTCCACTGATCTGTTGGTTAGTTTGTGAGATGCTTTTTCTGTGTGTTTCTTTTGTATTTTTTTGGTACGAAGGATGGCTATTCTAGGTAAGAAAGAAAGAGGAGATATTGAAAAAGAAAAGACATAAACAACAAAAGATCAATAATGTTTTAAATAGAGGGAAAAAGAGGGAAGGGAATAAACATTTACAAATATTATCTTACTTGATCCTCACAACGACCCTGCAAGATAGGTGCTGTTCTCTCACTTTGACAGCTGAGGAAATTGGAGAAAACAGAGGTTAAGTGACTTGCCTAAGGTCACAAAGCTAGTGAAATGCCTGAGGTTGAATTTGAATTTAGCTCTTCCTGACTCCAGACCCATTGCTCTATCCACTGTACCACCTAGTTGCCTCTAATAAAAAAATAAAAAAATAATAACAATGGTCAAAATTCTTCTGCAAAATGTTACAGAATGGATCAAGAAACAAAACCCATCAATATACTGTTTACAGAAAATGCATTTAATGTAAAAAAGATGGTAATAAATTGTTCTAAAATATATCATGTAACTTCAAGTTAAAGAAAAAAGTAAGGACAGCAATAATGCTATAGGATAAAGCAGAATGCAAATTGGAAAAATTGAAGAGATAAACGATGAAATTTCACAATGGTTAAGAAAATAATAAATGACAATGTACTAGTTCTCAATTTTCTATATACTAAACCACTTGATAAGTTCAAAAAGAAAAAATAATCTGCATTTAAGCAGAAGCAAATAGAAATATAATAATAGTAGGGGACCACAACACTCCATTATCAGAATGTGGAAAAAATGAATAAGAAGATTAAATTAAAGCAAACAGATTTAAATTGTCTACTTAATTTGGGGTTAGCAAGACAATAAAACAAAATAAGAAATACGCAATTTTTTCAAGTACAAATGGAATGTCCAGAAAAATAGATCACATAAAAGGTTAGAGAAAATTTATGTAGATAAGATTTAAAAGGAAGAAAATACATTTCAAATCAAGTTAAAAAAAATAAGAACTTTAAAATAGTTACAGGTGTAAAACTACGTGGAAACAGAAAAGTTTTATTCAACAAAAAATGGGTTAAAGAAGAAGTCAGAAAAATAACAAGCATTAAACATTTTCTTTTAGCTTAAATGGTTCTGAGGACTAAGGCTTGGGCCATTGACTAGCGTCCTAGTGACATAAATAAAAAAGCCAGCCTATAAGAAGTCAGATATGTAGCTGGCTCATGTGTTTGGATCACAGAGTTCAAGGAAGGGAGGTTAAGAAAACCAGAAAAGTGGGAAGGGGTCAGGTTGTGAAAAGTTTAAATGTTAAATAGAGTTGATCTTAATCCTGGTGGCAACAGGATGCCACTGGAATTTGGAATTAGAGGAGAAGAGAGAAGCTTGATCTGAACTGTGCTTTTGACAGATGACTGTGCAGAAGACAAGTTAGAATGGGGAGAGGCTTAAGGCAGGAAACTCATGTAGGAAGATATTGCACAACTACAGGTAAATGGTAGTGAGGGCCTGAAATACAGTGCTTGCTGTAACTGGAAAAAAGAGATAAGGATTATGCAAGAGATGTTGCAGAAACAGAAACTGCAAGATCTGGCAACTAAATGGATATGTGGGATAAGTGAGAGTGAAAAGTTTAGGATGACACTAAGTTTGGGAACATGGCTGAGTAAAGGATGGATAAGTTGTAATCTCTGTCAATAGGAAAAGTCACCAAATCCATTAAATAACTGATTAAAGTATTAAAGTCAAATATAAATATTGATTGCTTATAATGAATATTAGGTGGTGGTTTTTTTGTTTGGTTTTCAGAAAAGGAAGCCTGTCCATAGCATCACAGAAGTGGAAGAGATCTTAGAAGTCATCTAGTCCAATACCTAATTTTTCTTTTTTTAAAAAAATAAGTGTTTATTGATATATCTTCTATTTCTTAAATTATCAGTTATCCCAAGTACCCTTCTACCTCTCCCTCCCAGAGAGCCATTCCACGTAACAAGTGATATTTTCTAGAGAGGGGGAAAAAATCAGCAAAACTGATCAATACGTTGAAAAAATCCAAAAATACGTGTGATGTTTAACACCTGTGGACCTCACACTTCCACAAAGGAGTAGGTTTGGGATGTCATCTCATTTCTCTTCATTCAAGCCTTGCTTGATCTTTATAATTTTGTTACATGTTAATTTTTTTAATATGTAGTTCTTTCCCTTTACATTGTTGTAGCTCTTGTGTATATTGTTTCTTGGCTCTGCCTACTTGACTCTGCATCAGTTCAGTCTGTTGGGATCCACTGATCTCTTTATTTTTTCAACCAATATCAGATGATTTTGATGATGGCAACTTTAGAACAAAGTATGAGGTCTGGAAATGCTACTCCCCTTTTGTCCCTACTTTTTTTTGTCCCTTCTTTTCATCATTTCCCTGGATATTCCAGACCTTTTGCTTTTTCCAAATGAATTTTGTTATTATTTTATCAAGTTCTATAAAGTGTCACTATGATAATTTAGTTAGTACAGTATTAAAAGCATAAATTAATTTTGGTAGTAGTCTTTTTCATTATATTGGTATGGTGTAGCCATGAGCATAAAATATCCTGCTAGCTATTTAAGTCGCTGAATATTCCTCTAGCTTTTAAAGTTGTTCCTCATTTCTTTATAATTGAATCTATAGAAGTCCTTTGTGTGCTTTGGTCAGCCAGTCTCCAGACATGTTATGTGTTTTGTAGTTATCTGGAATGGGTTTGCTCCTTATATTTTTGCTTCTTTGGTTTTGTTATTATATAGAAATGTTTCTGATTTCTGAGGATATATCTTGTAGTCTGCAACTTTGCTGAAGGCTACTAACTGTCTCAATTAGTAGCTTTACTAATTTCCTAGAATTTTCCATGCAAATCATTATATCAACAAATAAAGGTAGCTTTATCTCCTTTTTACCTATCTTTGTGCCTCTATTTTTTTTTCTCTTATCTTATTGCTGTTGTTATCATTTCAGAACTACATCAAATGATAGAGGGGAGAGTGGCATGCTTGCTTCACTCCTGTATTTAATGGAAAGGCTCTTATCACCATTGCATCTGATTCTTGCTTTCGGTTTCATATAGATATTTTTTATATTTTAAAAAAAAAAAGGTTCCTCTATGCCCATACTTTGCATGGTTTTTAACACAAAGGAATGTTGTACTTTGCCAAAGGCTTTTTTTCTGCATCTACTGAGATGATCATGTGGTTTTGGATGTTTGGGTTTGTAATATGATTATGTTGTTTGTTTTCCTAATGTTGAATATTCTTGCATCCCTAGTATAAATCCCACTTCATCATGATGTATGATTTCTTTTTTTATATAATTAATTTATTTTTAGTTTTCAACTTTCACTTCCGTAAGATTTTGAGTTTTCAATTTTCTCCCCCATCCCCTTCTCCCCCCTCCCCAAGATGGCATGTAATCTGATATAAGCTCTACTTATACATTCATATTAAATCTATTTTCACATTAGTCATGACATAACGAAGAATTAGAACTAGTGGAAGGAACCACAAGAAAGAAGAAACAAAACAAAACAACAAAAGAAAAGGAGAGCAAATAGTATGCTTCCATCTGCATTCAGACTCCAAAGTTCTTTCTCTGGATGTGGATAGCATTTTCCATTGTGAGTCTTTTGGAGTTGTCTTAGATCCTTGCATTGCTGAGAAGATCTAAGTCTTTCAAGGTCAGTCACCAATGTTCTCCTGGTTCTGCTCATTTCACTCAGTATCAGTTCATATAAGCCTTTCCAAGTTTTTCTGAAGTCTTCCTGCTCATCATTTCTTATAGCACAATAGTATTCTATTACATTCATATACCATAACTTGTTCAGCCATTCTCCAATTGATGGACATCCTCTCAATTTCCAATTTTTTGCCACCACAAAAAGAGTTGCTATAGTGTTGTACATGTGGATCCTTTTCCCAGTTTTATGATCTTTTTGGAATACAGACCTAGAAGTGGTATTTCTGGGTCAAAAGGTATGCACAATTTATAGCCTTTTGGGTATAGTTCCAAATTGCTCTCCAGAATGGCTGGATCAGCTCACAACTCCACCAACAATGAATTAGTGTTCCAATTTTCCCACATCTTCTCCAACATTTATCATTTTCCTGTTTTGTCATGTTAGACAATCTGACAGGTGTGATGTGGTATCTCAGAGTCATTTTGATTTGCATTTCTCTAATCAATAGTGATTTAGAGCATTTTTCATATGACTACAGATAGCTTTAATTTCTTCCTCTGAAAACTGCCTGTTCATATCCTTTGACCATTTATCAATTGGGGAATGACTTGTATTCTTATAATTTCGACTCAGTCTCTACATATTTTAGAAATGAAGCCTTTATGATGTATAATTTCTTAGATAAATAGCTATAGCCTGTTTGATAGAATTTTGTTTAAAATTTTTGAGTCAATATTCATTAACGATACGGACCTATAGTTTTCCTTCTGTGTTTTATCTTTTCCTGGTTTAGGTACTGTGACTACATTTGTATCATAAAAAGATTCTGGTAAGGTGCTTTATTTCTCAATGCTTGAGAATAATTTGTGAAGTGTTAAGTACTAATTGTTCTTTAAAGTTTGACAGAATGTTCCTGCAAATCCATCAGAAACAGGAGTCATTGGGTTTGTTTGTTTGTTTTTCCTTTTGGGAGTTTTTTCATAGCCAGATCTATTTCCTACTTTGATACTGGGTTATTTGATAACTCTATCTGGGCAGCTAGGTGGCACAGTAGATAGAGTGCTGGGCCTGTAGTCAGGAAGACTCCTCTTCATAAGTTCAAATCTGGCCTCAGACACTTGTTAGCTGTGTGACTTTGGGCAAGTCGCTTAACCCTGCTTGCCTCAGTTTCTTCACCTGTAAAATAAGCTGGAGAAAGAAATGGCAAACAACTCCAATATCTTTGCCATGCAAAACCCAAATGCGGTCACAAAATATTGGACAAAATTGAAAAACAAATAACAAAAAAAGTCTTCTGATAGTGAGGGTATTTTGTATTTTTTATGGTATTCCTCAATTTTTTTGCAGTGTTCTGTTTTGTTAGCATGTAACTGTGCATAATATGTTCTGATTATTCTCTTTATTTCTTCCGATTTTGTTGTGATATTTTGCTCATTTGCCATTTTACTTATTTGATTTTCAGCTGTCTTCTTTTTTAATTAAATTAGCTAAAGGTTTATCCATTTTACTAGACTTTTCAAAGAACCAGCTTTTAGTTTTATTTATTGTTTCTACAACACCCTAATTTTTCAAATGGAGAAACAAAGGTTGAGAGAGGTTGAATGATTTGCCCAATGTTTTAGGAGCAGTAAATAACATAGCTGGTATTTAAATCTAAGACTTCTAACTTCAAATTTAGTGCTTTTTCTGGCACACCATCCTGACTCCCTGAAAAGAATGGGACAGGAGACAGAGTGAAATTATAGATTGTTGGACAAGGAGGCAATAAGTGTGAAAAGAAAATTTTTCAAGAATTGTAAAGGAAGAAGGGTTAGGTGGTTTGGTATACCTTCATGTATACCAAACCACCTAACCCTTATCCCCTATGATGTGGAAAGGGTCACTGTATGTGTTACCTGATAGCTCTTGTCTTCACTTTAGATCATTCTATCATATACAGTGATTTCTTTCTTTCTTTCTTTCTTTCTTTCTTTCTTTCTTTCTTTTTTTTTTTTTTGGCAATTGGGGTTAAGTGATTTGCCCAGGGTCACACAGCTAGTAAGTGTCAAGTGTTTGGTCTGAGACCGGATTTGAACTCAGGTCCTCCTGACTTCAAGGCCAGTGCTCTATCCCCTATGCCACCTAGCTGCCCAGTGGTTTCTTTCTTAACCTCAGCAATATTCTCACCAGTTTTTTTTTCTAAACCTGGGTTATCTTTGTTTTCTCAATTTCATCTGTTCTACTTATTGACTTGCCATTCTGTTTTGGTTCCCTGTACTCACTGCCTCTTCCCTTAGCTTCAGAATAGCAGCTGTCCTGAGAGGATAAATGTGATACTTAATACAGTGATTGGGGTCACTGAGGATTTTCTTATATTGCCTTAAAGGAAACTGAGGGGAATTTACTTTTGTAATAAGATCCATTTTGTGGTTGACACGCTTCCTATAATTGTATGAAAAGCTTTAGTACTGTATTAGTATAAATTAATCATGTAAAACATGAAAAGTAAAGGTATGCTCCAGTAGAGAGAACATGATATATAAGATAAATTTTAAATTTCTTTTTAGAAGGTCCTCAGAAAATTCATGGAATTATAAGTAGCTGTTAAAGAGTGATCTATATATGTGGGTACATATTTAAAATTAAATGTTTTCTTTAAAAATTTTTAAATTCAAAAATTAAAATTTTAAATGTTTTCTTAAAAATTAAGACTGAACATCAACATGCCAACTAAAATGACTTGGCAACTATTTATATTTGAATTAACTGAGGCACAAAGCAACATAATAATTTTTCAGCAACTCCTAAGTCTCCATCAATATTCTTTGTGTATTAATTCTCTAGCACTTTTCCTCTTATATCTATGGTTATAGTTATTGTATACTGCATTTCTGCATTTCAATTTTTTGAAGCTTTGCATTATTTAATAAAAATCTAGATTTCTTTGTATTCCTCATTTTTATTGTTTTTGATTACATTATAACATTGCATTATAACTCATGTAACCATTCCCCTATGGTTGGACATTCAGATTGCTTCCTTTATATGATGCTATGATAAAAATTTAAATAGCTTTTTTTGTTTGTTTTTTTATAATATTTTAAGGATATGTTTATAACAATGGAATTAATGAGTTGAATAATTTTTACTGTATGTTGTTAGATGTTGTCCAGAAAGATTTTACAGTTTACAGTTAACCTAGCAATAAACAATTGTACCTGTCTCTACAACCTTGCCAGCACCAAATTTAATTGCTTTTAATTATTCTTGCCAATTTCATGAATGTAAGATGGTGAATAATTTTTAAATTTGCATCTCTTTTGCCCATCAAATAGGAAATGGCTAAACAAAATGTGATATATGAATGTAATGAGTATTACTGTGCTATGAGAAATAATGACTATAATGAATACAGAGATATATGGAAGGACTGATACAAAGTTAAGTAAGCAGAACCAGGAAAATGATAAACAACAATAACTGCAACAATGTAAATGGAAAGAACAACTACAAAACAAAAGAAAATTAATGTTTCAGAGTTACAAAGAACAGACTTTGCCCCAAAGGAAGAGATAGGGGAAGATATCTTCCCAATGCCTTTGCAGAGACAGGCGGTCTAGGGAAGTGGAATACATATAATGTAAGATATTTTATAATGGTTTTTTTAAAAGCCAAAGAAAAAGAGCTAAAGGCAACTCCATCCACTCTACAAGTACATAAAACAACTGCCAGAATCATGCCAAAGCAGAGTGAAGACCAAGGAAGGCAAGCAGAAGCAGAAGCACAGGTACAGTCCATACTAAGTTCAGATGTCCACTTACAACTTTTGGTCAATCCCAAGGAATATTTATTGTATATTTTCTGGTAGGGAAGAAGCTGTGTGGGCAGAGGAGGGCTGGTCCACAGTCATGAACACCAACCCCCTGCCCGGTCTTTCCCAGATGGTGGGAACCAAGGTGCAGGCCCAGCAGCAGCCTGAAGCCAAAGACATCACCATTTTTTATTGTACTACTTATGCATTTCTTAGCCATTTAACATGCATAAAACTATTGCTACTGTTTTTATTAAGTTCCCCTATCTTTTTTTTATTTGTCACTGATGACATTTTTGAATGTAAATGTATAATAGCAAAGCATGACATGAACGTAAACTGCTGCTATACAAATACATAAATGAATATACACATTTATAACAACACACTGATGACATTCACCTCATCCTAAGCTATTGCAAAATTTGATTTAAGCAAAATGGAAAGGTGTTACAGACTATATATTGTACTATATGTTTAAATGATAAAGAAGCAACACAGTGTGTTTGTAAGAATACTAGGATTGGGGCAGCTAGGTGGTGAAGTAGATACAGCACCAGCCCTGGAGTCAGGAGGACCTGAGTTCAAATCAAGCCTTATACACATAACACTCAGTAACTATGTGACTCTGGGCAAGTCACTTAAACCCAACTGGCTCACCAAAGAAAGAAAGAGAGAGAGAGAGAGAGAGAGAGAGAGAGAGAGAGAGAGAGAGAGA
>NW_020948840.1:21552343-21666037 GCF_900497805.2 Vombatus ursinus | reverse complement strand
AGAGAGAGAGAGAGAGAGAGAGAGAGAGAGAGAGAGAGAGAGAGAGAGAGAGAGAGAGAGAGAGAGAAAGAAAATACTAGGACTAGAAAATATAGTTGTAGGCCCAGGACCATCTATTCGCTACATTGCAATTGAATTATCTGGATTTCAATTTCCTCACAGGTAAAATGAAAGACCTGGACTAGATTTTCTGTTCCCTTCCAGGTCTAACATTCTCTGAAAACAGAAAAGATGTTTGAAGCCCTTTAAAGGGCTAAGTCAAATTATCCTGAGCCTTTATTACATGAGGGAGAGGTAGAAGGCAGTCTAACAAAAGCTATAAGGAAAAAAGAGGTTCTGAAAATCAATGAAAGGTTACAAAACCCTAAATGAAGAGATATGTACTGATTTCAATGTACAGGAAGTATACCTCTAAACTCACCTATTAGGGTATTAACCAAGTGAATAATTTAATGTAGGTAATTATTACTGCTTTATGACTTAAGCCATTAAACCTCAGATCTGAGAGGGACTCTTAGGATCATCTAGTCCAAGGATTCTTAACCTTTTTTGTGTCATGTACTCCTTCTCAGAAGAAGGTTTTTAAATACATAAAAAGAATTACAAATGAAATCAATAACAGTAGAATAGAAATGTATTTTTCCCACTCAAGTTCCTAGATATCCTCCTAAAGTCAATCCACCTACCCCTTGGGATCCATGGACCCCAGATAAAGAACCCCAATCTAGTCTAATCCTCAGATTTTACAAAGTAGAAAAGTGAGGCTCAGAGAAATTAAGGGAATTACCCAAGCTTCACTGATTGTCAGTAGAGGAATGAGGGCTCTCCCACATTTCCAAATTTCAAATGCAGTGCTTTTGCTTTTATATTGCTTCCTGTCATATTCTGATGAGTAGCGGCAGTTGGGATTTGAGTCCCAGACTGACTAAGTACATTTCTAAAAGATCATATTTCAGAACCAGAAGAAGTAAATAATTATATCTTTACATTTACATTTAAGTAAATGAACTTACTTTGCTAGATAGTTAATTATTTCATGAATTTGCTTTGAGGTGTATATATTCTCAGTTCAGTCACTGTACTATAACTTAAAATTTTATATTTTGATAAAAATCCTAAGTATACAGAGTCCTAACTATGCTCCCTCAGAATTTAGTGTGTGTATATATATGTATATACATGATATATACATATATACATATACATATATATGCATGTGTTTATATGTACATATATACATACATGCATATATATACACATATGAGAGAGAGAGAGAGATTGATTCCTGAGGCTGCCAAATTGTTTAGTCATCACTTCCATAGAACTGGCACCAAGTCATTGTAAAATCTGAGGGTCAAGATCTTAGATGAAATCTGAAAAAGAAACCTAATTAAAAATTACCTCAAATCTTTCACAACAATCAGAGAGGTTATCTAATACTAAAGGAAATTATACAGATAAGAATAGAAAGAATAATTTTTTAAAAAAGAAAGGATTGAAAAATGAGATGTACAAGTGTGATCAGAAAAGGCCAAATTAGGAAGAGCAAGAAAACTGGACAAGTAGGCACAGTAAATACGAATCTGAAGGCATAAGAAAATTAAAGATAAATATTACATAGAACAGAATCAAAGATTTGAAGAATAGGACACAACAGAAAGTGTGAACAAAAGGTAAGAGAAAAGCACATGATCAAAGTACCAAAGAATGATCATTTAATATTTCCCTCTGGTACTTATCAACATATTAACATTTCATTTAATAGACAACCTAAACTACCTGTAACATTCTCAAAAACCAAGGCGAAAGGAACAAAAATGTAAGTCTCTGGACATGTAGAGGTCATAAAGTCCATATACTTTACTCAAAGGAGAATTCTCTAATATCCTTACTTAAGTTTCATTTACTTTACAGAAATAATTTTTAAAAGATTGCTCAACAGTTTTCTTATCTGTCTTTATTCTTACCTTTATCTGATCTGCTAAGAGAAGAAGCCAAGTACACAGTCCATACATAGAGTACATATGGAGTGTGTCTTATGCCGTGTACATCTTAAAATAGATGAGGCTAAGGAGCTTATGTCCTGCAGGTGTTCAGTCTTGGTTCCAAAAACTCAATCATCAAGTATTGCTGAACCAGACCTTTAACATGAACCACTTGACTCTCCCTGCACCTCCACATCCACCTCTCAAGTCAGTCTGTTTTTAGAAAGAGAAACAACCACAATGCCAATTTCCTCAAATTTTTGCCATTTTAATCTCATCACACAGGACCACGGAGGTTGGTACTTCCCAGTACTCTGGCCAGCAAATTTTCACTTCCTGCTCCTTGAGCTGCAGAGGTCCAAAGCTACTGTGTGCTGAGGCAATAAAACCCTGCAACTACCTCACTCTCCACCTCCTCTGCCTTTCCCTTCCACTTTCTTCAAGAGCCTCTGCTATTAATGAGTCATGTCAGACTCTTCATGACCCCATTTTGAGTTTTCTTGGCAAAGATACTGGAGTGGTTTTGCTATTTCCTTCTCCAGCTCATTTTACAGATGAGGAAACTGAGGCAAACAGGGTTAAGTGACTTGCCCAGGGTCACAGAGCTAGTAAGTGTCTGAGGCCAAATATGAACTCATAAAAATGAGTCTTTCTGATTCCAAGCCCAGTGCTCTATTCATTGCACCACCTAGTTACTCTATCATGAAACTTCCTTTCATCCTATTTCTCTTACTTTCACACACTATGTCTTCTTGCACTCACTCTGGAAGACATTCTTGGTCTTCTTCAGAGCTGGTTGCTCCTTCTCTCATGTCTCCTGACAAATAGAGCCAGGAAAATGGGCTGGTATATTCCTTGCTCCCCACGGCTACTTCTAGCCTCTGTCTGCCAACATTAGTTAGCAACTTCTCAAGTATTCTGGGCTTCTAGTTCAATCACTCCCTCAGCGACCATACTAGGACTAGTCCTTCTAATCACTGTGCCAATTCCACGATCTCAAACTATGCAATTCCCTTCCCTGATCACAATTTCCCATCCTTTTATATCTCCTTTTGGATCATTCCTTCTAAACTTCAGCTTTGCACACATTCCAACCTTTAATCCCACTATATTTTTCTGCTCTCACAGTCTATCACTCTAGCTCTAGTTTCACTGCTCTTTACTGTCTCAGTCTTAGAGCTGATTAGTTCAGCTGCATACTCTGTTCTACCTTTGAATCACTTTCACCCTTGTCATATCATTATTCACAGCTTGCCAATCCCCTGGCCACAGGTTAAACCTTCTGTGTTCCTACTTCCAGGATGAAAATTACTGAAGGAAGTCCCCACCATCTGTCACCAACAGGGCAAGTAAGTCAGCCTAGTTTACCAAACAGGAAACCCTGAGGAGAGATAGAAGGGAGCATGTACCAGGGAAATCAAACCATTGCTACAAGCTTGACCAACACCCTCCCTTCAAATTCTGATGGAAAGAGCCTACGACCCTGGGCACAAGAATCCTTAGAACAGCAGAGTCTCTTCTACCCCCACCCCACAGACTACCACCCATGTTTCTGGTCTAGTCCTCACAATCATAATCCAAGGAATGTACCCTTGTTAAAATGCCACAAGTCAACTACACTCTTGTGGGTACTGTAGCCCCTTCCTTCACGGCAGACATAACAAAAGAAGACCCAGAAAAGTCCCCAGCATTGTCAAAGAGTTCAACATCAAAAGTAGTTAAAGCTTTAACAGTGGAAAGAACATTAAAGAAGATGATAATGCATCTGTTACAACACCCTGAGAACCAGAGTCATTCCATCTGACTTGTAGTTGAAAATCTCCTATTTGTGCCATATCCCCTATTAGAATGTAAACTCCTTGAGAGAAGGAACTGTCTTTCATTTCTATTTGTATCATCAGAGTTCAGTACAGTGCTTAGCACATAAGAGCTTAATGAATATTTTTCCATTCATTCTCTCTTGAATTCCAGTCTTGTATTATCAATTGCCTACTGGACGTTCTCTTGGCAAGACAAGCTAGGAAAGAAGGAAGGAAGGAACGAAGGAAGGAACGAAGGAATGAAGGAACAAAGGAACGAAGGATGGAGGCAAAAGGAAATGGAGGGAAGAAAGAGACAAATATTTATAAAGCACTTACTATGTACCAGGCACCATGCTAAGTGTTGGGCAGAAAAGCACAAATACAAGCAAGCAAGACAGTACTTGTCCTCCAGGATCGTACATTGTAATGAAGGAAGATAATGCATAAAAGGGTAGTGGAAAAGAGGTGGGAGGTGAGGAAATGTGAAGAGACTAAAAGCTAGCTCCCACATACCATTCCTGGAATATACTCCCTTCTTCATCTCTGCCTCTTAGAATCCTTTAAAGTTCAGTTGAGGTATCAACTAATCTGTGAAGCCTTTTCTACTCATTCCAGTAATTAGTGTTTTCTCCTTCCTGTTACCTTGCTTTTCCTTTTCTGTGTATTAAAAAGAAAAAAGCAGAATTGTAGAGGCATTTAGTCCCCGTCTGTAGTCCCTGAGGACATTAAGTACTTAAATGCTCTGTTTAGGAAGTTAAGGATGGATGTTACACGTTTTGGAAAATCTTCCATCTAAAATGGTTAACCTAACAAAAGGCTTTTTGTGTTTTTAAAAAATATATTTTAAGAAAAAAAAAGATACAAGTCATAAAGTACATTTCCCCCAAGCAAAACATAACAAAAAACTGAATACAAAGGAACTGCTTGTAACCCTAGTGATTGTGGGTGTTGCTGGAAGGTACAGTTGGTCACAGTCTTCATCTCCTTAACACTGGGGGATTTAATCTGTCACCACCTCTTACAGCAATTAGCTCCTTTAAAAAAAACAGTAATATAATTGCTCCTCAGGTCAATGGGGTTCCCTGTTCTGTTGCATTATGGAGTTTATATTAAATGAAAAGTTAAGAATACAATCACAATTACTCAGTGCCCTCAGTTAGGAAAATTCCTAACATTTAGGCAAAAGTCTAGCTTTCTGCACTAATTAAATTTTTTTTATTTATAACTAACCCCTAGACTTTTTACAGTCAAAGCAAATATTTAGGTAACCAGAAATACTGTGAACTTACATCAGTAGCGGATGGTGGAGGAAGAGTAAACTATCATAGAGGCAGTGTGGAGTTGTAGATAGAGTGCTGGATTTGGAGTTAGGAAGACTAGAGTTCAAATCCCATCTCAGACATTAACTAGATGTGTTACTCTGTGCCTCTGTTTCCCTATCTATAAAATGAGGGAGTTTGACTCAACAGCCTCTAAGGTCACTTCCAGCTCTAAATCTATGATCCTGTGTTTTATGTTTCTCCAAAAAAAAAAGATGCTGAAAGTTTCAATTATCTAAACAGTTTTCGTCAAGTGATTTGCTGGTGTCACTGGAGACGTGAGGCATAACAGAGTTACAGTGAGGAAAAAATAACTCTAACATCGACTCTCCTTACTAATGCTAAAGCACATTACTGCTTTTACTTAACTGGCACGATGTTCACACAAATAATCTAAGAGGTTAGCCTTACCACACATAATAAAAGCTAGACTGTGAGAAATCCCCCAGTCAGTAGAGATTTATTCATCTGCCTATTAGCTAATTTTACTCTTCTATAAGGTTTACTTTAGAGGCCATGTAAAGAAAATTGTCACCATCTGAGTTTTAGGGACCCTCATATACCTCAGTACACATAAGCGCAACAATCTGAACACAAGGATACACATCTTCCCCAAACCAATAGTAACAAGAAGAAATTAGAGTAATTATGGTACCCCACTAACAATGATTGCCAATCCTGTTTTATGTAAATGTAGAATATTTTATCACTCGAAGAAACCATACATATCACATCCCATACACATTATACCAACCTCCCTCCTGTCCTCCCAGCTGAGATAGCTACTGTTGCTTTCAATTGTTTAGCACATAGCAAGCCCTTAATAAATACTTGTTCATTGATTAATTGATCATGCATAATATACAACCAATTACCCATTTCTCAGTTTTTGTTACTCCTAATTAAGCTGGTAATTCTAGCAGTCTGGAGACCACACTTTTCAATCACCTCCACAAGGAATCTCAACTTAGTTTCTTTTTCTCCTCAAATTCATCTTATTTCATTACAGCTCTCTCTACTTCTTCTCTAGTTTGGCATGAGAGGATACAAAATGAATTCTAACCCTCAGATACAATATCTATGGATGCCATCTTATAAATAACCAAAAAGGGGAGATTTAATTATATTTTTATCATCAAATGTGGTCAACCTCCTGTAGTCAAGGGTAATTCTATTTTAACCTTTTTTTTTAATTCTCAGATAATTGAGATGATCCTACATATCAAAATCTTTCATTAAAACACAAATGCAGGCAATATTCACTACCATGATAAAGTGCAAGATATGGACAATTGGGATTCACACCTAACGTCAAATTGTCGTATAAGTCAAGTGTTTCAATCTCACCTATTATTAATCTAACAGAGAAAAAGAAGTAAAATTAATTAGGTTTGGATTTCATCTCCTGTTTTCCCCTAAGCTCTACTGGAGGGCTTAAGAAATAATGAAATGACCAAAAGTGAGCTACCACAGGGAAAAGTAGCAATAACTAAAAAAAACAGGTTGTCAGACCCTAAGTGCCTAAGCTGTAGAGCAATAATAAACAGTTTAAATATAATAAATACTCTCGCTAAAGAATGGGGAAATGAAAAGTAAGTAAAAAGCAGTTATCAGATTTCTTCTCCAAATAAAAGAGACCAATACTTCCCTGTTGTTTTATAAATCTTTTGATATTATATAACATACTAAGGATGGGGCAACAAAATAAATGTCACCCTATTGACTCCAACTCCCTCTTTTCCCCTCCTCAAAAATGAAAGACTAGTTAATGAAAATGAATCAAGTCAATTAGCCAGAAATGTTTCATCTGAACAGTAGTCAACATTAATTACAAACACATCTGAAGTGAACAGCTAGCTAGGAACAAAGGACAGAAGAAATAAAATGTGTCAGCTCAAACATTTTAAAAGTTAACTGCAGACCATACAAAGGCCTGGTCTGATAAAAGAATCTTTGAAATAAGAAGAAAATACTTACATCTTAATTTGTCCAGCATTTTTCCACCACACATGGTTGCTAACATAGCTTTAATTGAAAATACCGTCAACTTTCCTCGGCCCTCACTGCAAAACAAATTACATTAGAAATAATTGCTACCCGGAACCATTAAGTCAAATAAACAAACTGAATTAATAAAGAAAAAACAACCAGTTAATTTGTGTCAGGCTGTCAATCCTCATGTGAAAGAAGTTTCTCAAAGTTCAAGTATCACTCAAGTATTTTCTGGAATTCTTGGAAACACTGGATTATTCTCAAGCTGAGTCATGGCTTCTTCTAAACTAACACAATAATACTCAGATTAATAAAAGTAATTTGGTAGTGAATTTTTTAAAAGACCATAATAGCTAATGAAGAGAGACTGGACACCTGTAGTTTCACTGTTATAGGGAACTCTCAGGTAAGAAAATTCCCTCTACCAATTCAAGTAAGCACCTGGGCTGCAACTTACTGTCTTGGAGGACAGACAGGGTAGAGGCTTAGAGGACTGAGAGGTTAAATAACCTGTCCAGGGTCATACAACTAATATTTATCAGACATGAGACTTGAACCCAGGCATTCCTGGCTTTGAGACCAGCTCACTATCTACTATACCACAATACCTCTCTTGCTTTAAAAGCACCATTTGGGCATTATTCACATTTGCTATTATACAGATAGACAGATGAACAGGCATTTCAACCTGGTCATGAAGAAATTTGTTATACATGACATGTTATTGGCCTAGAAAAGCAAAACGGATGTTAATGGTAATGAGTGTGTATATATACTAATGCTACATTAAATTCTTCATTATTTATGGCCATCATAGGATTGACAATAAAATATAATAAAAGAGCTAAGGCAAACAAAAAAAGTGAAGAATGGTCAAGGCACACTCTTAGCTGAAATGGTTTCATGCACACTAATTTGCCGCCAATCTAGCTTCTGACCCAACCACTCAACCAAAATTGCTCTATCCAAGGTCACCAATGGATATCATTACTGCCACATCTAGTCTTCATCCATTCTAACCTTTACAGCATTTGACATTGTTGACAATGACCACCACCTCCTCCTCATCATCATCCTTTTCTTCTTCTTCTTCTTCTTCTTCTTCTTCTTCTTCTTCTTCTTCTTCCTCTTCCTCCCCTCTATCTCTTTCCCTCCCTCGTCCTCCCAGCTCATCAGTTCCCTTGGCTTAAACTATCAGCTCTGTATATAACGTCCAAATCTATATATCCAGCCCTAACCTCTTCTGAGATTCAGTCCCATTTCTTCAAATTACTATTAGACATTTCTACTTCAATGTACTATGGATATCTTAAACTCAACATGTCCAAAAACAGAATTAATATCCACTCCTGTCCCAACTTACCCCTCTTCCTCATGTACCTATTTCTATTAAGGGCACCAACATTCTTCCATTTATCTATAAAACAGCTTTGGAGAATGTGGTTGGGAAAGAAGGGATAGTGACCATGTTAATTTATTTTTGGCAATTAAATAAATGAAGGCTAAAGAAATTAAATGAGCCTATTATCTCAGGTTTCTGGGACCTTATTCTATTATTACCTTGCTCATTCCCTGGCATCTTCAATTTCTCCCTATGTTAGCTCAATTCCTTCTGCCTAAAAATATAATTAGATTTCACCATTCTAAAAAAGCTAATGTAACAACCACTACCTTATCTTTACTTTGCCCTCAAGGCAGCTATGTGGTATAGTGGAAAGACAACTGGGCCTGGCGTCAGGAAGACCCAAATTAAAGTCCCATTTCAGACACTTACCAGCTACCTGACCCCAGGTAAGTCACCTGACCTCTGTTTGCCTTGGTTTCCTCAACTGAAAAATGAGGATAATGATAGCACCTACCTTCCAGGGTAGTTGTAAGGATCAAATGAGATGATATTTGTAAAGTGCTTAGCACAATGCCCGTCACATAGTAGGAATAATACAAATGCTAGCTATTATTATTAAATTATCATCCACTATTTCTACACACACACACACACACACACACACATTTCAATGCCAAATTCCCACTTATCAACAAGCACTTAATTAAAGTCCTTAAAAAGAAATCTACACTTCCATTTCCTAACACACTCAGTTTCCTACCACTTTACTTCCATACCTAGAATTCTATTGAAACTGTTCTGTCCAAGATAGCCTTTTCTCAGCTGTCATCCTCCTTGATTTTTCTAAAACAAATCCCTACTTTAAAATAATCTCTCCTCCCTCAGTTTCCATTATAATGCTTTCTCTTCATTTTTCATTCTTCCACAACCAATGATTAATTATCATTTGCTTCCTTCTGTCACTTGGCAAAACGTATTCGTCACCATTGCTTCAATTATCCCCTCTACATTTTTAACTAAATATTTTCCCATAATGAAAACTGCACATTACCAACTGCCTCATGCTCATCTCCAACAAGATGTGCTACAAATATTTGCAACTCAATACATTGAAAACCAAACTCAGCATCTTCCCCACAAAACCCATCCCCCCTTCAACCAGTCTCCCATCTCTACTGCTGCCACCATCCTCCTGCTGACCCTGACTCAAAATCTTGGAGTGACACCGTACTATGGTAAATGGAGCAATGGATTTTAAATTAGGTAGACTTGGGTAAGTTATTTTTATCTTCATAACCCACACTGACTAACTGACAGGAAGTGCTTAACTAATGTTGGGTAAGTTTACTGAATTAAATAAGAGTACAGGGTAAAGAGCACTAGATTAAAAGTCAAGGGATCTAGGTTCAAATCCCAGTTCTACCACTTACTGCCTAAGTGACCCTGGGCAAGTTGTGTCATCTCTCTGGGGTCTCATTTACCTATATTGCAAAATGAAGAAAGTTAGAATGACCTCTTAAGATCCCTATAAGAAAATTATTATCTACAGCATTACTCACTCTACCAGTTTATTAAGTCAAAAGGGAAGGGAAGGGAGCGAGGTTAGCCTGGCATAACCTGTTTTGGATAAAGCCTTTCTGGCTCTTCATAATAACTGCTTCCTTATCTAAATATTTAATGACCATTTTAAAATGATCTTTTATGGACTTCTCTCAGGAATGAACTCAATCAAGCTCACTGGACAGTAATTAATATACTTGACCGTCTTTCATTTTTTTTTAATGGCATAATTGGGCAATAGTTGTCCTGAAAAAAAATCTAATGGTTTCAGTGAGCTTTAGTGGTTCAATAAGAATTAAAAGTGTCATGAAGCAGATTAAAAAGCTAGAGCTGTCTTGGGCTGTATTAAGAAAAATATAACTTCAGGAAATAGAAGTGACAGTCCCACAATATTTCTGCCCTTGTCACGCTTCATATGGAATATTGTGTTCAGTTCTGGGCACCATAGTTTAAAAAAGCCATTGATAGGCCAGAGAGTATCCTGAGGAGAGCAACTAGAATGGTAAAGGGCCTTTGAGCTCATGTTATATAAGGAGAAATTAAGGAAACTGCAAATATTTGGCCCACAGAAGAGAAGATTCGAGGACGACATGGTAGCTGTTTTCAAGTGTTTAAAGGGCAGATATTAGAAGATAGATTAGATTTTTTTTTCTGTTTGGCCCCAGTGGGCAAAATCAGGAAATGGACAGAAATTGCAAAAAAGGACATTTTAGGCTTGATATCAAGAAAAACTTCATTATAATTAGAGCTGTCTAAAAGTAAAAGAGACTGCCTCAAGAGGTGGTGAGTCCTCCTACCTTGGAGGCCTTGTTGGGTATGTTATAGGAGGTATTCCTTTTGCATAAGGGTTGGCCTAGATGGCATCTGGAAAGTATTAATGAGTGTTAGGGTAAGAAACTAGAAACCAAAAGAACACACAATGTGTTGTCATTATTTCTGTTGATATGAAGCAAAGGACTCAGAAGATTTGGAAGGTACACAGTTGATTGAGTAGATGGGGTCAAAAAATCAGATTTAGATTTTTGGAACATAGCTTAAAATACAACACAGACTTCCTAGCTAAGGATACCTAATAGGGCCTAGAGTGTGTGTTGTCCTAGAACCCCTCCAATAATTGCCATTTTCATATTTTGTCATCCTTGCCAATCCCATGAGTGTGAACTGCAACATCAAAAATGCTTTACTTTGCACTTCTCTAATTATCAGTGGCTTGAAGCATTTTTAAAATGTTTGTTAATAGTCTGGATTTCTTCTTCTTTTTTGGGGAGGTGGGGGTAGGGACTAGGCAATGGGTTAAGTGACTTGCCCAGGGTCACACAGCTAGTGAGGGTCAAGTGTCTGAGGCTGAATTTGAACTCAGGTCCTCCTGACTCCAAGACCAGTGCTCTATCCACTGTGCCACCTAGCTGCCCCCAAATTTCTTCTTTTATAAACTACATATTCATATCCTTTCACCATTTATTTACTGGGGAATGGCCTTTGTTCTTATAAACTTTAATCAGTTCCTTATATATCTTGTATATGAGATCTTTTATCCAATAAGCTTAATATGAAGATTTTTCCCCAATTACCTGTTTCCATTCTAATTTTACCTACATTGATTCTGTTTGTGCAAAAAAAATTTAATTTTATGCAATCAAAATTATTTTTCTTCATAATGTTATCACTTTATAAATTGTTTTCATTTTGTTCCAATCCACACAAGTCTTTTCAGTTTTCTCTGAAACTATCCATTTTGTCATTCCTTATGTCATATTATGTTACACTGCATTCATATACCATAATTTGTTTAGTCATCCCTCACTAGGTGAGCACCCTCTTAGTTTTCATTTTTGCTACTACAAAAAGAGTAGCTGTAAATATTTTTTTATAATACGATTCTTTTCCTTTCTTTGATCTCTTTGGGGTTATAGGGCTAGTAACGGTATTGCTAAGTAAAAGAGTTTGAACAGTTCAGTAGTTTTTTCTGGCATAATTACAAATTGCTTTCCAGAATGGCTGGACCAGTTGTATGTGTTTTCTTCTCACGTGGAAGAGAAATTAGACTCTTCTGTTAACCTCAAAAGATAGAGATAGGAAGAACAAGAGAAAGAGGCAAAGAGACAAATTCAGACTTTGTGTCAGAGAAAGTTTTTTGACATTTACTGCTATATAAAAGTGGAATGGGGGGCAGCTAGGTGGTGCAGTGGATACAGCACCAACCCTGGAGTCAGGAGGACCTGAGTTCACATCCGGCCTCAGACACATGATACTCACTAGCTGTGTGACCCTGGGCAAGTTGCTTAACACCAATTGCCCTGGAAAAAAAAGTGAAATGAGATGCCTTGGGAGGTAGTAGGTACCCCCTCTCTGGAGGTCTTCAGGAAAAGGATGGATCATCCCCTGTGGGGTATGCTGTAGAAGGGATTATTTTGAGAGTATGGGTTGGACTAATGGTTACTTAAGAACTTCCCAATTCTGAAATTCTGTGATTCTGTGAATATTGGATATAGTAAATCAATCAATAAATAAACATTTACTAAGCATCTATATGTGCCAGGCACTATGCTAAGTGCTGTCACATATGTGCCCTACATTTTGGGAAAGTAAATTTCAAAGGAACTAAAGAAAAGATAGATAGGAGTCCATGAACTAAAATCTTCCAGGGAAAGTCAGCCTACAGAGATGGGAAACTCAAAAATAAAGTTTTGAAAACATTTAGTGTAAATTATAAATTCATAACAGATTGCATTTAATGTGAGTCAAAATTCAACTAACGCAATTTGCATGAACTAATCAAGGGTTTTAACATATATCATCAGTCTGCATTTGCCTATCATAGCATGTGGACGTGATACGCTGCTGCATACCACATAGCAACATTTGGGTTAAAAAAAAAAATTTGTGTCCTTTTTGTCAATGGACAAAAGGAAGAGTACTCCAAATGGAAATACTGCCAACAGAAAAAAAAGAGGCTGTATATTACATGAGAACACAATTTATATAATTAATAAGCATGAATATGATCATAGTGACCCCAAAACAGAACAAGATGTCAAATTGCCTGAATCTAAGAAAAGTGTTATAAAATACAGGTAAAACAAGATAAAAAGGCAAAGTTGCATCAGATTTTTGTGTTTTTTGTGATACATTATTTGTTTTGTGATACAATGACAGAAACAAAGAATTTGTTAAAGGTACCATTTGAAGACTGCAATCAAAGTGCATTCCTTTTGCCAGAGTAACCATTCAAACAAAAGCTTTAAATTTATTTAAGGTAGTGAAAGAAAATGGAAATAAGTGGATAATGAAAAAGGTTTTATTATAAGGAAGGGTTCAATTGCTTTAAAAAGTGAGTTCAAATGTATAATGTTAAAAATGCCAGAGAAGTGAACCGTGCAGATGAAGACAAATAACCTAATGTCTTGAAGAAAATATTAGAAGGTGAATATACTAAACAAAAAATTCATTAAGATGCACATGAAGCTTTCTGTACTTACAAGTATCTATATAAAGACTTAAAGAAAGAGAATCCAGTTGATGCTGCTAAAATATTTTAAATGACAATAACAATGTTTTTGTCATATCATTAGTGAAGGCTTATCCTTAGGTATTATATCCAGTAATTTTTTTTATTTTGCTTTCTATAACTACTTTTACTTTGTAATAAATTTGAGTCAGAAATATGTTTTCTTTTATCTTTTGCTGTTACATTACATGAAAAAAACATAAACTTAATTTTAAAAAATTCCATTGCATATTTCCATTGAGCTAGAACCAACTATCATATTTTACATAAAATTATAACTTCAAATAGTGTAAACAAAAAAAGAAACTTCAGTGGATTTGTTGATCACATTGACTAAGAACTAGATGTACAAAAAAATGACTCAAATTTATAAGAAGAAGAGCCATTCTCTAATTGAGATAAATGGTCAAAGAATGTGTGTATATTCAGTCATTTTGCAGTCATGTCTGACTGTGACCCCATTTGAGGTTTTCTTGGTAAAGATATAGAAGTGGTTTGCCATTTCCTTCTCCAGCTCATTTTATAGATGAGAAAACTGAGGCAAATAGGGTTAAGTGACTTGCCCTGGGTCACATAGCTACTGAATGTTTGAGGCTGGATTTGAACACAAGATGAGTCTTTTCAACTTCAGGTCCTGCACTGTATCCACTGCACCTCCTAGCTGCCCAGTCAAAGACTAGCAATAAGCAATTTTCTAAAGAAATCTAAACTATCAACAGTCATATGAAAAAATGCTCTAAATCACTAATAATCAGAGAAATGCATATGCAAATAACTTTGAAGTTCCACCTCATACACATAAGACTAATATATCTGATAAAAAAAGGAAAAATGGCAAATACTTGAGGAGCTGTGGGAAAACAGATACATTAATGCAGTCAGTAGAACCATAAACTGGTACAGTCATTCTGGGTAGCAATTTAGAACTATACCCAAAAAACTATTAAACTGTTCATACCCTTTGATTCAGCAATACTACTACTAGATTCAAAGTCCAAAGAGAACAAAATGATAAACAAAGAAAAGATCTATTTATATAAAAATATTTGTAGCTGGTCTTTTTGCAGTGGCAAAAAAAAAATGGAAACTAAGAGGATGTCCATCAATCAGAGATTGGCCAAAGAAGCATGAATATAATAGAATACTATTGTTCTATGAGAAATGATGAGGAGGATGGTTTCAGAGAAACCTGGGAAGACTTGCATGAACTGATACAGAGTAAAGTGAATAGAACCAGGACAACAATTATACAATTACAACATTGTAAGTAAAACACCTTTAGACTTAGGAACACTGGTCAACATAAATGACTAACCATGATTCCAGAGAATGAATGATCAAACATGCTACTGATCTCTTGACATAGAGTGGATGGACTCAGTGCACAAATTTAGACTTTTTTTGACATGGCTAATGAAAGAATTTGTTTTGTTTGACTCTACATGTATTGTTTTTCTTGCTTTCTCAGTATGAGGTAGGGGAACTGGAAGGGAAAGAAAGTAGATTTTCATTCACTGAAAAAAGAAAATTTAATTTTAAAAAGATGCAACACTTTTAAGGGGTAGAATGTTGAAGTAGAAAAAGCAGTATGCTTGAAGTAAGATAAAACAAAATGCTCAAGATTACTAATAAATAGAAAAATGCAAATTGAAATAACTCTAATGTACTACCTCACACCTACCAGATTGGCCAAGTTGACAAAAAAGGAAAACAGCATTTGAAGGGCTACAGTAAAATAGGCATATTAATGTGCAGTTGGTGAAGGTAGGAATTCATGCAGTCATTCTAGAAAGAATCTGGGATAATGCTATAACTACAAAAAACGCTGAATTGTGCAAACCCTTTGACCAAGAGATATACGTGAAATATATCAAAGAAAGAAGAAAAATCCCTATATGCACAAAAATATTTATAGTAGCTTTTTTTGTAGGAGCAGAGAACTTGGAATTAATGGGGTGCCCATCAATCGGGAAATGACTAAATAATTATATAAGAATATAATGAAAGTTCCCTCAACCTCTGTGGCCTTCCAACCTTGGAACATCCATCTTCCCATACTGTCCCCTTTTTCCATTGGTGAGGTCTTCCTGGAACCCTCTATTTGGAAGAAGAGCACAGACCAGGCATCCTCCATCCTCTCCTGGCTCTACTTCTGACACGCCCAACTTCACCATCATCTCCCCCCTACCCTTACCTGTTTTTCAGCTCTTTCATATGTTGTCTCCCATCTTTTAGAAAGTAAACTGCTTGAGAACAAGGATTATTTTTCTTTTTGCTTCTATTTGTAGACTCAGCACACAGCACAGTGCCTGGCAGATAGTTAGCATCTAATAAATGCTTATTGACTTAACTTGAAATATTATTATGCTTTAAGAAACAATGAAAGAGATGGTTTCTGAGAAACCTAGGAAAACAAATGAATTGGTGTGGAGTGAAGTGAGTAGAACCAAGACAACAAATTTTATAATAAAATTGTAAAAACAGTTTTAAAAGACTTAAGAAATCTGATTGACAACATAATGACTAACCATGATTCCAGAAGACCAATGATAACAAAAAGGTGAGAGACTCAGGGTACAGAACGAAAAATATACTTTTTGCCCATTACCAATTATGGAATTTATTTTGCTAGGCAATATGTGTATACGTGTGTACATATGCGCATATACACAGATATATTCATATATACACATATATTACATATGTGTGTGCATGTATGTACACATACACATAAATATCTGTTACTAGGTGGTTGCTTGTCTCTTTCTCTTAATGGGAAAAGGAATGGGGATTGAGAGAAAATACCAATTTTTGTACCTATTTGTACATTAAAAAATTTTTTTCAGGGAATCTGACTTCAGATACACCAAAATAGTTATAATAGTACTTGTAGGGGGAAAAGAATTGCCTACTATGTGCCAAACTCTTAACAAATATTATCTCATTTGATCCTCACAACAACCCTGGGTGATAGGTGTTATTATTACCCCCATTTTCACAGTTGAAGAAAATGAGGCAGAGAGAAGTCAAGTGACTTTCCCTGATTCACACAGCTAGTAAATGTTTGAAGATAGATAGAATTTGAACTCAGGTCTTTCTTCCTGAGTCTAGGCCTGGCACCCTATCCACTGCACTACCTAGCTGTCTCTATTCGTAATAACAAAGAATTGGAAATAAAGCAGATTCCCACAGGTTGGTTAATTGCCAAATATGTTATGGTAATGTACTAGAATATTATTGTACTGTAAGAACCAACAAAGATGAGGAATACAAAGAAGCACAGACTTACATAAAGCGTAAGAGAAGAAAACAGCAACAAGCAAACAAAACATATTATCACACAATAAAGATGGAAAGAACTACCACAAAAATCTAAAATGAATGCTGCAAAAATGATCACAAATATGTTTGGCTCCAAAAAAGAGAGATAAAAAGACACCTCCTCCCACTACTTCCTAGAGGTAGAGGAGTGGAATGTTGCTTATAGTGTCAAATTTCTTCATTTTATTGATCAATTTCAAATTTTTTCCTCTTCTTCCAATTTCCCTTTTCTTTTAAAAAATTATTTGATAAATGAACTGATTCCCTGGGAAGGGTAAGGGGGAGGGATACAGGGGAAAATGAAGGCAATGTTAAAAGCAAAAGTGATCAAAAATGTATTTTGCAAAAAATAATTTTGGTAAGTATAATATATGGTTTCTCAAAAACTGCATCTTTTTAAAGAATGAAATGTTTTAAGAATTATTACATTTTCAAGAACTGTTTTAATGATTTCAAATTTCCAACAAATAAATTTAAATTAAATTCTCTCAAATGTTATTTTCTGTAATTTTTTAAAAAGTGAAATGACAATCCTTTCATGATAGAAAAATTACATAACTGGTTTGAAGATAAAATTCACTCAAGCAGCTGGAACAGAAACAAAGACAACAGAAATAATTTAAGTAGCACACAAGCAGAAACACAAAGTAAAAACAGTCAAAAAGCATTTATTAAACATCTGCTATATGCCAGGCATAGTGCTAAGTGCTAGGAATACAAAGAAAGTAAAAAGACAGGCCCTTTTGTCGGATGTCACAGTCTAAAGAGGGATGCAACATGAAAGTAACTACGTGTGAACAAGATATATACAGGATAAATTGGAGATAATCAATAGAGGGAATTAATATCATTAAGAAGAGTCAGGAAAGGCTTCTCATAGAGGATGGAATTTTATCTGTAACTTGAAAGAAACCATGGAAGCCAGGAAGTAAAAATGAGGGAGACAGACAATGAAAATGGCCAGAGTTTGGAAATGGAGTATCTTGTACAAGAAACAACATAGAGGCCAGTGTTGCTGGATCAGAGGACATTTAGAGAAGGTGTAAGAAAGCCGAAAATGCAGAAGAAAGATAGGTTGTAAAGGGCCTTGAATGCCAAACAGAAGATTTTATGTCTGATCCTGGAGGTGAAAGGGTGCTACTGGAGTTTACTGAATAGCAGAATGACATGGTCAGACCTGTGCTGCAGGAAGTTCAGTTTGGCAGTTGAATGGAAGATGGACTGGACCAAGAAGAGACTTGAGGCAGATGACCAGCCGATGAAGTACTGCAATATTCTAGGCAGAAGGGGATGAAGGTCCCCACTGGGGTGGTAGCGTGTCAAAGGGGAGAATGAAGTATATATGAGAAATGTTATGAAAGTAAAATTCTGGGACCTAGCAACAAACTAAGGCAAGATAAGAGAACTTTATAGGAATGCTTTAGTTGCAGAAAGCATAACACCCACTAAATTGAAATGATAGCCTGAAATCCTATCTGTAGCATTTACCTTCCACGTGATCTTGACAAGTCAAAAATTCCCTGGGTCAGTTTCCTCATGTATAAAATGAGGGGGACAGATTACATGGCTTATTAAGGTCCTATCTAGCTCTACATCTATGATCTAAATCTAAGTGTACATGCAGTCTACTGCCAAGTTTGGTAAATGTGTTGGTTAATTTTGCTGAATCACTTTTTTAAAAAATTCACTTTTTTTATTCTTTGATGTTTCCCTTGTCAGAGGAATGGGAAGGGATGTAGTCAATCAGTAAATAATATCAATCAATAAACATTTATTAAGTACTATATGCACTGTGCTAAGTACTGAAAAATGAAGGTGATAAAAATCAATTAAAATGCTAAAAAGAAAATGTATAAATATATTAGTAAATATATGCTTGACCTATGGTAGAGCCTTCTGAGTTTATATTGGTCTGATTAGCCACAGTTGGAACACTGTACCTTGACCCCAACATAACGATGTCATTTTGGTCCTCTTTGAGAATGAAGGACAACAACCCAACTATTACTGAAACAAAAGAATTTCCCGAGAAAATTAGATGTTTTTAATAAATAAAAAGTAAGTTTTTCACAAATCATATTCTGTGATATCAAAAGGATTGCTTGAATCATAGAAAGTTGCTTACAGAGAACTAAGTACAAAAAAACCTCATCCGATATGAGAAATGTTGATGCTACTTGCAACTACCACTGTAGTTGAAATGATGCTTAGCAAATGATATGTATAACAGTTTCAAATGGTTCAACTTGCAGATAATATTGTGAGAAAAGTTAATTACCCATATGTCTAAAGACATCTGGAATCAGTTAATCAAGAAACTAAAAGCTCCCTATTTTGCTCTACAATGAATAAAATAAAGGAAAGATATGATTAAAGATGCTCAGTTTATTACAGATGTACATACAAGATATTGGTGAAACTAATGGTAGTTTAGGTAAGGTTTTTTATTTCAAAAATCCATTCATGATAATTCATATCAAGATATATTTTCAATAGACAAAATTTTTAAATGAAATTGCTGTATGAGATGACATATACACTGATTATGCACTGAAAAATAATCAAGATTGACTTTCTTTGTATTGCTAGTGCTTAGCACAATTACATTGTATATGTGTTTTAAAAGCACTTCTTAATGGGCACCTAGGTGGCACAGTGGATAGAGGACCAGGCCTGAAGTCAGGAGGACCTGAGCTCAAATGCGGCCTCAGACCAAACACTTGACACTTACCAGTCTGTGTGATCCTGGGCAAGTCACTTAACCCCAATTGACCAAAAAAAGAAAAAAAAAAGCACTTCAACCAAAACATTGACCTATAAGCATTAGTTTAAATGTGATTGTAAAATCATTGTCATAATCATTTGTGCAGAAAAATGAGTGAAAAGCTACATAGTTTTTCAAATTGTTAAAAGTAACTGATTTATAGAAATATTCCATTAAAAAGCAGACTTTTAAAAATTGTGATAACAAAATACACAAAGCTTTCTCAAGTCAAAGCACTTAATGCCATCTGATCTAAGAGAAATTAAAAACTTTGCCATAATAATAGAGATAAAGTAAATTCATTTTATAACAAAAATTTCCTCCAGAAATAGGTAGTTAGCTACTATTCTTAGAAAACTATTCCCTTGATAAATCAATGTAAGGTCTTCTAATTTACACTCTGATCAAGAATGATCAAATATATATTTGAAAAAAAAGAATGATCAAATAACAACTTAAATGTGTTAGAGCTATTGGTAATAAATATACAAAATAATATTCTTGATGTTTCCCAATTAAAAAAATATCTGCTGTTAAATGAAACAGAAGTAAAGACCTGTTTATTAATTCTTTTGCCAGTCTACAGAAATAATTCTCATTTCATTTTGAAGGTCTAAATATTTATAAATGTGAATGGTTGACGAACCTATTTGTCTCAGACAAACATGACATATTTGGTTTTACTCTATTCGAACAAGAACTTATCTTCTGTTACCTATTATGCTGAAATAAGCATTTGAGCCTGAAAATCTTACATTTTGGCTACAGGTGAATAAAAAATATCCTGATTTATCAAACAAAGCATTACAAATTTATTATCAAGAACTTCTTATTTGCATAAAATGGGGTTTTCCCATGTTGCTGTAAAGATAAAATATCAATCTCAATTAACAGCTAAAAAATACAAGTAACAACATAATGGCACCATGTATTTGGAGAAATTGCTTCTGAAAACAAGTCCACATATTCCATTAATAATATTAATATAGTTATTTTATGGATTGAAAATATGAAAATCATGAAGAATTTTGTCAATTGAGAATCTGTATGTTATCTTATTTTCATAATATTTTTGAAATTTTTGTATTACAAAAACATAACTTCTTGATTTTATTTGAAGTTCATTACCAGTAGCCTTGCCACTTGGTGATGACTTCTTTGGCCATCTCATCTCACAAAACAAATAAACAAAAAAAAAGATACAAAATGACCCTCAGTCTCAAGGAGTTCCCGCCCTTCCACTTCTGAAGAGAAAGAAGAACAAGAGAACAAAGGGTGCTAAAGAGCTTACTGTTTTCAGACTGACTCTATAAACTTGAACTTGGGCTTTAAATGTGAGGTCTTCGTCCAATAAATAATTGAACATGTTACTCGAAGAAATGAACCTTATGCATCCTGACATTCTCACTCTAAATGAAATCAGAAAACGGAAAGTAGCAGCTAAATAGTATGGTTTATGGGCTCTCCATAGAGAAGGAATTAAATAAGTTGACAGAATTGGTTTTATTCTCTGTCCAAAGGCAACAAAAAATATTTCATGGGGCATTTGACTATTTCATATTTCAGTGCTCATAAATATTTGCAAAAAGACCACTAGATAAATAACTGTAGCTTATGTACCAACATCAGCTGCAGAGGATGAAAAGATAAGAAAATTACAGCTAGGTCCTGATTAGTTCAAGTAATGGAGCCTCTGTAGAGCTCATATGTATGCAGATTCACACAATTCAAACCTGTAATTATGTCAAATATGGTAAGTGGTTCCAGTGCAATGGAAATATGGTGCTAATTTGAGTAATGGAAGATAATGTAACCTAGAGGAGTCTAACACTCTCCCAGATGTGTTTATTTTATAGAAGGTAGAAACACCACGGAAGAGAACAAAGATAGGAAAAAGAGATGGATTAGGTCAAGTATACAAAGAGAACACTTGTGCAAGAGGTCACACAACTGTAAAAGATGCTTAAGGATCAAGTCACAAAGTAGCTGAATGATGCAAAGATACCAAAGATATGAAAAAAATCAGACTTGACTAATACCAAAAAGAAAAAACAAAACACAAAACAAAAAATAAAAAACAAACAAACAAAAAAACTGACCAGGAAAAAAAATCAACAATTACAGAGTTATTTTACTACTCTCCCATCTATGAAATGTTTTCTTGAGAATCCCCTACACATACACAGCAGGTATCCTTGATGAGGGTATCACAGGGAAAATAGCACGCCATATTATTGTCATCATACTTTTGACTAAACAACATGGGATCCCTCTGTGTTTAGTTTCATTACAGAAAAGCCTCACGTTTTCTGAAGGTGTTCTTCATCTTCACTGGAACCTCCAATCTCTCAATCCTCAGAACTCTCCCAGGCCATCATACAGATTCTAACTTCACTTTCCAATCTGGACTCTAAAATGTTAGCCAGTTCACAGGTACACTGTCCTCCACAGTTTGCCTCTTCAACCTATCAACTCCCTTAACTTGCCAAAACCCAACCCTCTTAACATTCTCCTTTTCTCACATGTTGCCAAACAGAGCTGGAAGAAATCATGTAATCAAACCAACTGTTTGTCTATTCTCAATGTTGTCATATCTCAACCAGGCCCTCACCACAAGCGCAAAGCAATTCTTTTATTTCTCTTTGATTTTCTATCCCTCTCCCCACAAAAAGGCTATTCCATAATTCTTTCTTTAGATCTACTATCCTACTACCCTTTCATCAGAGGACCTTGCCTTATACTTTACCAAGAAAATTTTTTAAATCTAAGGGGTAAACAAACTATTCTAGCAGAAACCCCTGCAGGAAAGACAGGGGCAGCATGTACCAGGCAAATCAAACCACCACAAGCACTTTATAATCACCTACCCTCACATCCTAATGGAAAAAGTCCTAAGAAGCTGAAACCATGAACACTGGGAATAGCAGGGCCCTCCAGACCACTGCATTTTGATCCTGGGCTCCAAATTCATAAAATGGAGCAATCACTGAGGAGAACAAGTCCACATTCTTCAATACCACCATAGCAACTGCCACTGGTGGAAAGGTAAGCACCAATGTGCTAGCAGTGGCAGCATCCACCCACACCACTAGTCCAGCTTCCAGCACAGGCCCCATACCATGATTTCAGGAAGCAACCACTATGGATGGAAATATGACCTCACAGTAGCATCTGTGGGCACTATAGTCCTGCTTCCTCAGAAGTCACAGCTACTGAAGACCCAAAAAAAAAAATTCTTGCTACCAATGACTTTCGCATTGTCAAATGGTTCAACAAGAGAAATGGATATGATTCTATCAGTGGAAATGACATCAAAGAAAATTCATTACTATCTGCTTTGCTGCTACACCTTAAAGACCACAAATTCCTTTATCTGGCTTGCTTCTCAAAGTTCCAGTATGTGTTCTCTCTCCCATTAGAATGTAAGCTCCTTTACAGTAGGAACTGTCTTACTTTAACATCTGCATCCCCAGCACTTAGCACAAAGCACTTTGCACACAGTAAGTGCTTCATAAAAGTTTTTTTTACTCATTAAAAAATAAAGGTTATTTGATACACACTCTTCTCTGTATCTCACATGCTTTTGACATCATGTACTATACTCTCCTCCTTTACTCTAGTTTTTAATGAAGAGGTGATTCTGATATCATCACCTCCCATCTTTTTTAGCAGACTGCCCCCACAATCATCCACCTTCATCTGATTCTTTAATCTTCTCTTAGTTACTGGTTCCCTCTGTCCTGCTTATAAACATGCCCAAGATTCCTCCATCCTGGAAGAAAAATACACTATACCCTACCATCTCCTTAATCAATCACTCTATATCTCTTCTCTCTTTCAAAGTCAAACTGATGATGATGGTGATAGCTAATATTTATCCTAGACTAAATGGACTCTAAGGTCCTTTCTGGTTCTAATTCCTATGATGCTATAAAATAAAATTATGTGTAAACACTTTTGAGTTCCAGGCAAGAAACGATACGCTTGAAATGTAATATACTTCCCTTTACCAAATGTATTTTTTGCTGAAAGGAATTCTGTGGCAGGTAATAAATTCAAGTAAATTTATGTTTTCAATGTTAAAATATTTAGACTCTTAAAATATATTGTTCTGTAATGTATTTTCCTTTAAATTATTTAAATGTTTAAAAATATAAAACATTCTGAATATAAAACACCAATATTTTGGTGATAAGGACATAGGCTCATTTTTAGGTGGAATTTAAGGGTGAAATAAGATTATATATACAAAATTCTTCTGAAGTCAACTTTCTTAGAACACATATATTAAAAGATCTCTTATTTTCTTTTGCATTCAGAAAAAGCAGGACATTTTAGCTATCCTTCTAGACTAACTTAAGTCATCTGAAAAATGGGTCGATATTCATCTGTGACTATGACCTCTTTCCAAAACCACTATGTTCAATCATTTAGTGACACCTCAAGAGATAAACTGTTAGGCTTTTAGCTAACTTCCAAACTCAATAATCATTTATTTCCCTCAATTCTAGGCTTAACTTCCATAAGATACAATAGTTCTGCCTCCATTGATAAAATGTTTTGTTGTATTAATGGGTTAGGGAAGTTTAATTTACCTCTTCAAAATGGGCCATCTACAAAATTGAATCAACAAGAGCATGCCATACCTAATGCATTTACTAGCTGTATGACACTGGGCAAATTACAATCTCTCTCACTTCGGTTTTTCTGTAAAATGAGAACAACAACAACAAACATAATAATTATCTCACAGGAATACTGTAAGGATCAAGTGATAAAATGTTTTCAAGTGCATTCTAGGGGCATCTAGGTGGCGCAGTGGATAGAGCACCAGCCCTGGAGTCAGGACGACCTGAGTTCAAATCTGGCCTCAGACATATAACATTCACTAGTTGTGTGACCCTGGGCAAGTCATTTAATCCTGGGCAAGTCATTTAACCCCATTGCCTAGCAAAAAACAAAAAACAAAAAAAAGTGCATCCTAAGTTTTAATATGCCATAAAAATATCAGTTATTATTATTAAATTACTATGTAGATTTTTAAAGCCATAATTAACTATAATTCATGGTTTTATGTGTTAAATGGAACCTATTTGAAAGGTTTCTATGTTTATCTGTAATTCCTTGAGATGACGGTATAGCAGTGAGCCCAAGGAAGAGTAATTTCTTGGTTTGCTGCAACTCAATTTAATCATTCTGCATTTGGAAGTATTATATTCAGCAACATTCATTTAATTTGAACAATGCTAACATTCAAGGTTGATATCTTGTTCACTACTCTCCAGAGGCTTCGTTTCTTTTGACTTGATGTCTTATTACTGTATAGACAGCAAAGAAGCAACTTACAGAGAGGGAGATATGTATTTTTTGGAGGGTGTCAGTGTGTCCCTGAGCTTGATATGGTGGATATAATTCCTAAATGGAGATATCAGAGATTTTGAGGAAAAAAAATCAAACCCCATAGTTACAAAACAAAAAATTAGATATTAAAAATACATTAAGTACATATGTATACTTTTTCATGTAACTAGATCTTCATGAGGCTAAAAGCTCATAAGAACACAAAATCTACTTGAGAAACAAAATTAGTTTTAAATGGATATGAACCCATTTATTCTGGAGGTTGGGGAGTAAACAAAAAGATCAGTAACTCCCTATTATAGACACACTAGGAACCACTAGGACCAAAAACTTTGATCTGAATCACCAAAAAGGTACTGAACAATTAAACAAATATTGTTTCAACATCATAATTTTCAAGTACTATGGAATGAGACAACCTGAATCTTGGGTTTGGGTTTTTGTTTTTTTCTTCGAAAGAGTGATGAAGGTAGCATAAAGGTAGCAATGTATACTGGATAACTGATCTTGTTCCCTAAGGGTGAAAATTAAAGTCTTATAATCCAAATCATTCCTTAAGATGTGCAAATTACTTAAAATTTCATGGGAAAATAGAACTCAATTTCAAAAGCAAACTTTAAACAGAAAAGCGAATATTAAATTGCAGGAAATTATATTGGTATGCATATGATCACTAAAATGACACAGCGCTTATTCTGATGCCCATAGTTCAAATAAACCAGGTCTAACATATGCACAAACACATCACAAAATCTACTTCCTCCATCCATTTCCCTTTCTCCTCTCTTTTAACATTTTTCTGATTTCTTACCTCTCTTCATCTGCTTAAATTAAATTCAATAAGCATTTATTAAGCACTTACTAGGTGCCAGGCACTGTGGTAGACACTACAGATATTAATTCAAAATGCAAATATTTCCTGCCCTGAAGGAACTTACATTCAGCTGAAGAAAAAAACTTACATTTGCGTAGATAAATCTATACAAAATATTTGCAAAATAATTTCAGAGGGGAAACGTTAATGAAAGGAATCAGAAAAGGCCTCATATAAGAGTTAGCACTTAAGTGGAACACTGAAGGGATTCAGAAACTCCAAGAGGCAGAAGTGAAAGAAGAGGGAATTACAGGGACAGGAGACACATCTGTGCAAAGATGGCAAGTTGTTTATGGAGAACAGCACATTGGCCAGTCTATTAAAAAAATGGAACATGCAATGAGAGCAATGTAAAATCATCCTAGGAAGATGGAGCTCAAAGGGATTTCAGGAGGTCATCTATTCTAAACTCCTTATTTTGAAGATAAGGAAACTGAGACTCAGAACAATGAAGTGACTAAGCCAAGGTCACAAAAGTAGCAAGTGACACAGCCAGGATTGGAACACAAGTTCTCTGAATTTGGCATACAGTTTAGAGTTGGAGCCAAGTTGTAAAGGGCTTCAAATACCAAATATTGTAGAAGGAATCGTTGTTGTTATGGAGTCATTTCACTCATGTCTGACTCTTTGTGACCCCATTTGAAGTGTTTTTGGCAAAGATACTGGAGTGGTTTGCTATTTCTTTCTCCAAGTCATTTCACAGATGAAGAAACTGAAGCAAACAGGGTTAAATGCCTATGGTCACCCAGCTAGTGAGACCGTATGAGTGTCTGAGACTGGGTTTGAACTCATGAAAATAAATCTTTCTGATTCCAAGACCAGTGTTCTATCCACTGTGCCACCAAGCTGCCCCCATAGGAGTCTACTAAAGATTCCTCATCATGCGAGAGAGAAAGCCAGTCCTGCATTTTGTTGTTATTGTTGTTGAGTTGTTTCAGTCATGTTCAACTCTTTATGATCCCACTTGGGGTTTTCTTGGCAAGGGTACTGGAGTAGTTTGCCATTTCCTTCTCTAGCTCATTTTACAGAAGAAGAAACTGACGTAAACAGGGTTAAGTGACTTGCCCAAGGTCACACAGCAATAAATGTCTAAGGGCAGACTGGAATTCAGGAAGATGAATCCCTGACTTCAGGCTGGGCACTCTACCCACTATGCCACCTAGCTACCCCGGCCTGTACTTTAGGAATTAATATTTGGCACTGAGAAGGCTAATTAAATCAACCTCTATATATATAGTATGTAAAAATTAGCATTTATAAAGCACCTACTATGTGCCAGGCATGTTAATAAATGCTTGCAAATATTATCTTTTTTTTTTTTGAGGCAGTTGGGGTTAAGTGACTTGCCCAGAGTCATACAGCTAGTAAGTGTTACATGTCTGAGGCCAGATTTGAACTCAGGTCCTCCTACATATATTATCTCATTTGACCCTCACAACAACCCTGCAAGGTAGATGGGAATTTGTATTTCCATTTTACAGTTAAGGAAAGAAAGTTTGCAAATTTACAAAGAGAAGTGAAGTGGTAATTTAATTATCCCGGGTTACACAAGTAGGCCATGTTTGAATTCAGGTCTTCCTGATTCCAGGTCTAGCACTCAATACACTGGCATGTACTCCTCCCTCTATACCTTTTTCTTTCACTTTATGTATCCCTACTCTCCCTTTTGTCTTTCTATCTTTTCTCATTAATTAACCATAATATATACAGAACCAAAGAACAGTTTTCATTATGTTTATAAATACTGAGTGATGTTCTTCTGATATAGACTTTAAAAACAGGTAAGTAAAATACTTTATATTTCTTGATCTTAAAACAAAAATTAAGCTGCTTTTTTATATTACATAGGTTCTCATTAGATTTGTTCAATGGGTCAGTGACATATGAAAATGTTTCACATCCGTCCCTTAGCACAATTTTAACTAAATTTCTTAGGTTAAGAACATACGTTATCAATTAGAATGAAATTAATCCTAGAGAATCATCCAAATCTGAGTCCTTTAAGGCAATGAAAAATAGTTCTGACATTGGGATAATCTGGCTGACGTTGCACCTAAAATTCTTTACTTTCAAAGAGCAAATTTCTGTATGTCTTTTGACAGGAAAAAGCAGGAAAGCATACCAAAATGATATGCATTTTAATGGAAGTTAGCCAAAAAGTGAAAAAACACTAAACATCATAATAATTTACCCGTGTCATATTTATCATCAAATATAATAGCCACTATATCATTTTACAGATGCATATAATATTGTATAATGGTTTTACAAAGAAGGAAAGTGAGGCAATGAAAGGAAAAATATCTTTTTTTTCTAGGCTCTAATGGTTAGACTTTGTCCTTTTTAAAACTATTTCTATCTTCTGTAGAATGACCAACTTTTTGTTATTACCATGAAAAGTAGAGAAGGACAAAATTTTTTTTAGTTGTGGAATGTCATTTTGTGGGGCTTTTTTTAAACACTATGTTTGCCTTTCTCATTACATTTTTCAAAGGCTATCATTAAAATGGACTTGCACTTTCTAAACGTAACAGAATAGAGAGCAGGAAAAGTCAGCCCAAACTTTTGCTCCTGCAGGGGAGTAGAGATTCGATATAATGCTTTGACTCATGTGTAATGTGTTAGAGGGAATCAAGTCACGAGACTGAATTTTTCCCTATGTTTCATAACTGGAAAAGGCACTTAAACAATGGAACCTACTTTTTAATTGTGCTTCTACAGTTAGCAATATTTAACAAGGTCAAATTATGAAAAGGAAAATCAGCATAATATTATCATATGAAGCACACAATCACATAGAATACTAGCCTGTCATATGCTGCAATCATGAAGTTGAGGAGAAGGCTAATTGACTGTTCCACACTGATCTGGTGAGTAGAAGGCAGGCGCTTGTTCAGTTGGTAGTAGATGGATGAAATGATGGTTTCCAGACGGGACACACTGATCTCAGTGTTATGGTCCAGTGTGTTAAGGCCATTATCTCGGAAGGCTTCAATCATGTTCCAGATATCAACAAGGTGCACTAAAAATGAAGAAAAAAATAAACTATCACCTATTTTAAAGCATAAAATATGTTTCACATCTATCAGATTTGTATCTTGGACTTCAGGAAAACAGATTCCCCAAAATTAAGAGAAAACATAGGTCCAATCATTCATTCATCAAGCATTTATTAAGAGGCTACTATGTTATATGTAAGGCAATGCTAGGTATTGGGGGATACAAAAAAAAAGTAATATCTGTACTTAAAGTTTACTTATATCCACTGGGGGAAAAAACATGACATGTATATAGAGATAAGTCAACACAAGGTACATAAAAATGAAATACAAAGCAATTTGGGGGCCCAGGGGGGAGAGGAAGAACAGAAGAATAACAGGGTCCCACTTGTACTTTAGAAACATCAAGGTGGTAGCTATGTGAGAATGGATTAGGGGACAGAGACTGAAAGTTGACACGGTGACCTGGGAAGAGGAATCAGGGTACATTAGTGGGGCTGCTGTTGGCCAGAAGAGCCAAGTTCAGAACTACGTAAAGGAGAAAATGGGGAATGGTGTCACAGGGTTGTGTGGTATAGGAAAGGTAGCTCAGGACAAATGAATAATAATTTCTAGTAAGAAATTATAAAATCAGGCAAAGTCCTCTGCTGAAAGGGAAGATGAAGGAATGGCACAGGGCTTAAGGAGAGTAGTTAATGTTCTGCACAGCATTCTGAAGAGAGTAAATGAGAAAGCCACTCATGGAAAAATAAAGGGATTATCATATACGAGTTAAAAATAGATAGGATAAATCTACAGGGAACCCAATCAGTAAGGCTGTATTACTTCTTCCAGAACCAATAAGCAGTATGTAACAAGGATTCAGAAGGCAAGTAGTGAAGGTTACCCTGGGCTACGCTTTGGCAAGGCATGAACAATAAGAAGTTAAGGAGGCAAGGGTTTCAAGATGAGAGAAGTGGGTTCATTAAATTATTACCTACTGGGTCAAAATTAGAAAGAAAAGAAAGTGAGATCAGGCCAGGGGTGATAGGTTGGGTAGAATAACTGGAAATTATGGTAAGGATGAAAAACAGATTTAGACATGAGGGACAGGGGAAGATGGAGGAACAGGAAGCTAAGGTCAAAATGACTCCAGAGTTCTTGACCAAAAAGGTCAAAAACTTCTATGACAAGTGATAGTAAAATCAAAGGTATGACTTTCACTATGAGTAACTGAGACAGAGTAAAGGTACATGATACAGGTTATGAAAACTGGGGAGACTAATGAACTTGTTGGCCAGGGTGTTAGAGACTCTAAAATGGTATGATTTAAAAAACAATGAACTGGGTGTCAAAGACCTTGTGTGGTCAATTAATAACCTCTTGGTATTTCTGGGAAGGGGCTTCAAAGTCATCTAGCACAACCTTCTCATTTTAAAGTTTAAGAAACTGTGGTTCAAAGAAATTAAGTGACTTAGCCAAGATCATACAAGTATAGGTATAAAGTATCAGGGTGGAGATTCAGGTAATTCCTCTGCCTATCTCACAGAATTATCATAAGGATTAAAGAAGATAATGTCAAATAATCAAAGTATTCTGTAAACTATAAAACACTATATAAACATAATATATGGCAATGAAAGATAAAGCAACATTATTTATTAGGCATGAATGAGTACTGAATGAAATTCCAATTATATAATCACAAATAATTTATATATTGAATTGGCTTAGCAGATAGAGAGCCAATCTTGATGCCAAGAAGATCTGCGTTCAAGTCTTGTCTCAGGTACTGACTGGCTATGCAACCCTAACTAAGCAACTTAACCTTTCAGTGCTCTAGACAAACCCCCAAGACTGTCACTTACTGAAAGGTAAGTATCTGCATTGATAGAAGGGATTCCCAATGAAATCACAGGTCCAATTCCTTTTCTAATCTTTATCCCTATTCAATTTTTAAGTATAAGGAAAAACACAGCTATCAATTCCAAGGTAAACATAACCAGTTATCCATGTGACTATATATCCCTTTCAATAACAAAATCACTTTACAATCTGTTTTGTTATGGTGCCATAATCAGCACAATATAAAACTATATAGTATTACATAAACTTAGACATCCAACTTTATAATCCAAATGATGTCACATTGTTGCCTAGGTAATGACTCCATGAGACACAAGAAATATTAAAACAAAGTCAAAAAACAAATAGAAGAAAATCTAAGCTATTTCAAACCAAACCAACTAAACTTGAAAACAAGTTTAGGAGAAAAAAATTAAGAATAATTGGATTATCTGAACGCCATGACCCAAAAAAGAGCTGAAATCCCAGTTCAAGAAAAGTTCTAAAAAAAACCTACCCAGATCTCTTAGAATAAGAGGGCAAAGTAGAAATAAAAAAACCTACTGGTTTACCTCCTGAAATAAACTCCAAAATGAAAACTCTCAGGAACGCCAAGCCAAAATCGAGTTTAAAGTCAAAGAAAAAATACTGCAAGCAGCCAGAAAGAAACACTTCAAACACAAAGGATTCACGATCAGGTTCACATGTGATTTAGCAACTTCCATTATAGAGACCCAGAAAATTTAGAATACAATATTCCAGAAGGCAAAGGCTATTGGCTTACAGCCAAGAATAACTTAACCAGTAAAACTGAATATAATACCATAAGAGAAAAAAATGGATTTTTGAGAAAACAGAAGATTTCTAAGCATTCCTGATGAAAAGATCAGAGCTATATAGAAATTCTGAAGTTCAAACAGCAGCAAAGAGAAACGTTAAAAAGGTAAAAATGAATGAAGAATGACAAAAGACTAAACAAGGATAAACTATTTACATTGAAGTATGGGCAGATAATACATGCATCCTCTCTGAACCATAACACCACTGAGATCATAGAGGGAGTCCAATTAGATAAAATTTCATAGTGGTTCTGTTGTGTCCTGATGATCTTATGAAAAGAATGGAAGTAGAGAAGAAGACCACACTTGGGTGGGAGGGAAGAGAGGAGGCAAGGCAGGCTGAAGAAAATTATCTCATATAAGCATAGTGCCCAAGAAGACAACTACACAAACAAGGTGGGGGGGGGGGGGAGAGACCTGGAGGGGAGTGGCTGACATTTGAATCTTACTCTCATCTGGTCAAAAAAAAAAAAAAAAGAAAGACTACACAAACATAGTTGGGTACAGAAACATATTTTACTCAACAAGAAAATAGGAGGGAAAGGGAAGAAAAGGAGAGGGGGAATTAAAAGGAGGGTAGATTAATGGAAGGATTAATCCTAAGCAAAATAAACTTTAAGTATGTAAAATATATATATGGCTTTTTTTGAGGTGACAAAGGACCACAAAGCTTAAGTGACTTGACAAGATCATACAGGAAATAAGCATCAAAAACAAGACTTGAACCCAGGTCCTCTGACTCTAAAGCCACTGGTTTTTCTAGCTAGTTTTCTTTGAACTCCAAATCCTACAGCTGTCTTACCTACATCTGTAGTGGAACATTCCAGATTTCTTCCAACACATATTTGTTCTAAATTTATTATCTTAGATTTTCTTCTATTTGTCTTTTGACTTTGTTTTAATATTTCTCATGTCTCATGGAGCCATACATTCTGCCGCCACCACAAATTTATTCCTCCATTTAATATATTCTTTTAATAGAATGTGCAATATATTGTACTGTGATATCTATAATGTCTTCTTTATACAGTTTAAAATTTCAATTTAGTTTTGTTACTTTATACCAATGTATTAAAAATAGGTATTTGGAGCCATAAATATTTATTACAAGTATCTTTCTTGCTATTTTTACCTAAGGCTTACTGGACCCCACATCTATGATAAAGTTTTCTGTATCATACATTGTCCTCCTTTGGATGTGGTTTTGTGATTTTTTTAAAGTACCTATCCCTCTAAATAGAATTCAAAGCTTTCTTATGCGGGTGAGTAAGCTCCCTGCAAAATATGTATATTGTTTATAGTCTTCAAGATTTACATTCTTCCCCTCGGCCATCTTCCTGGTATCAGAAGCTATATCTTAGGGAAAACCAGTTATTTCTGTGATGGTATCTATATCACTAACTATTCATTTTCTATATTGTCTTCTCTTACAAATTCAGTATCATCTAAAATGAGAATAAAAAACTATGACTACAAATCCTACAGCTGTCTACCTACATCTGTAGTGGAACATTCCAGATTTCTTCCAACACATATTTGTTCTAAATTTATTCAATGTTGAAAAGTAAAAATATTAATTTTAATATTAATTTAATATCAATTGATTAATACTAATTAGCAGGTTTGATGAATCTTGCAAGCACATATCACATCTCATAGAGTGCTCCTTCAAGAACAGTGCATACTAGTTTACAATGCCAGGTCTACAACCAACTGATTATGTCTCTTGTCCTCGAGTTCTGCTTGTAATGTCTATAAATCCTTTGTGTTTCATTGAGGATGGAATTTCTTCAAAAAATCCAGAATCAGTCTCTGAAATGAACTCTTTATCTGTTATATAAGGTGAGTGATACAGGATTACTTCTGCTCTGTCACTATGTAAATCCCAAAATGTGACAGTGCTTTTCCCTTTGAGGAACAGACCAGTCCAAAGCAAACCTGCTATGAATGGAATGTACCACCAGAGAGCGCAGTCAGGGCATCAAACTGCCACAGAGCATTCCAGTTTACTCCCTGCTTCCTCAACCCTTTGAAGTATCTTGATACCTAAATTCAACTTCTATTTTTTTGTCTTTTCCCATGGACTAATCCAAGTTGAACTTTAAAGTAAACTAGGTATTATTATAAGAGAAAGTGAGGAGGAAATACATTCTACCTCAATAGAAACCAAAGAGATGTCTGGGCTTTGGTGAGTGGGATGCTGAGGATGTTAGGAAGCAACATTCTTCAGGACCCTGGACTGGGGTGCATTATTTGCCCACCAGCTGCCACCTCTCTTTATTCCTGAGATCAAAGGGCAAACAGATATCAGTAACTTTGATGAAGAATTCACTGGAGAAGCCCCAGATCTGACACTATCCTGGGCTGGCCATCCCCCTCTTAGCAGCTGAGCAAGAAGCATTTAGGGACTTTAATTATGTCCCTAAAGGTTGCTGGCACTGGCTCTCTCCAAAGAACAAGGAATGGACCCAGGGGTGGGGAACCTGACACCTTGAGGCCACATGTGGCCCTCTAGATCCTCAAACGAGGCCCTTAGCTGAATCCAAACTTCACAGAACAAACCCCCTTAATAAAAGGACTCAAAACCAGATCAGGAACTTGCAGAGGTCAGACCATGTAGGTAGTGAGCTAGTGATTTTACAGATCACTTTGGGAGCACTGGGAAGAATACTGAGTTCTCTACTGGAGATGTTCAATCTGAGATGCTTATAATAAATTCCGTTGGAAAGATCAAAAAAGGCAGTTTATGGCACAGGACTAGAGCTCAGGAGAGAGTCTAGGGCTGGATATCATTTGCAAAGAGATGATGGTAGAACCTATGGAAGCTGATAAGACCTACTATATAAGGAAAAGAAAAGAGGACCCAGGACAGAACCCTGCTCCCCAACTTCTTTGCAAAGGTAGAGGATCAATAATGCATATGTCAGACTTTTTAGTTGGTTAGCTTTGTTGAAGTATTTTTTCTTTTTTTTCTTTTGTTTTAAGGTTTGTTTCTCTGGAAGGATACATTGAGAAATGACAGTGATAAGTTAAAGTGATGAAAAAAATTACTGTTTTAAAATCAGAGCAAATGTGGCAAACACATTTCACTACCAAAAAAAAAAACCAGGAAAAATACATCCCTCCCATTTAAAGTATGTTGACATGATAAAAATAACAACTAACAAATAGTGGTTGAGTACCCATTACAGGGCAAAGCATCATGCTGTTCACTGTGGGAGATATAAAAGAATGTGAAACCCAAACTTGTGCTTAAGGAATTTCTAATCCATATGAAAAGATAATGCATAAATATATAAAAGATAAAGAATAATGCAGCTAACATATTACAATTTCTTACATTATAATACTAGGCATTAAAAAGATTCACACATGATCTCACAATGTCTAAAAAACAAGTAGAAATAACTTACGATTACATCTTTTTTGTACAAATCTTAGTTTGCAAGCTGTCCGGTATGTTGATAGCCTGATGACATCAAAATTCTGAGCACCTGGCAATCAAAAACAAAACATATATATTAAATATATATACAAATCCTTTAACAAAGTCTTACTGTAATGTTTCACGGAGTGGAGGTAACCCTGGGTTCTAAAACACTATACCAGAAAGTGACAAAATCTAGTAGGTCCTACCAAGGCTTCATGTACTCAGTAAGTGCTGAAATATGTCTGGGATCCAAGGATGATCTAGTAAGGTGGAAAGAGTAGCAAACTACACTGGTGGAGGGTGCACCTATGCAGGTGAAATCTTGAATTACATTGGTATTGAAGTATGTGTGTGTGTCTGTGTGTCTGTGTCTATTTCTACATATGTGTTTATGTATAACTGAAGTATGGAGGAGTACCATATTTCCAATATTTTCCTAGACATTTCTATTTTAACCAACACCTCCATGTTCAACTTGTGCAAAATATAACTCATCTTCCCCTCAATATGTTATTTCTATGAAAGTAGAAACATTATCTTTTCAGTCATCTTGGAATCACCTTTGATGCTTCCTTCATGCTAAGCTCACTGAGGACAGAGATTCTTTTATTTTTGCCTCGTAGGTGCTCAATATATTTGTGGAATTAAACTATTTACACCCTACCTCCAATCAGTGGTCAAAATCTCTTGATTTTTATCTTTACAGTATTTCTCACATCTATCTTTCCTCACACTGCAACTACTGACCTATCTTAATTGTAATAATGTCCTAGTTGGTCTTGCCGCCTTTAGTTTATCTCCTCAATCTGTCTTTTAGTTGTCAAAATAAGCTTCCTAATGTATAGGTCTAAATATGTCACTCTCCTATTTTAAAAGTCTTCCTATTTCATATAGGGAAATACTTAGACTATTATTTTTGTTGTTGTTCAATCATTTCAGTCATGTCTGACTCTTCATGACCCCATTTGGGATTTTCTTGGCAAAGATACTGGAGTGTTTGCCATTTCCTTCTCCAGATCGTTTTGTAGATAAGGAAACAGAGGCAAACAGAGTTAAATGATTTGCTCCAGGTCCCACAGTTAGTAAGTATCATAAGCCAGATTTGAACTCAAGAAGATGGATTTTCCTGATTCCAGGCCCTGCAGTCTATCCATTGTGTCACTTAGCTGCCCCAGCAGCCCTCCAATTAGTTACTTTTGTACTTTGCTGCCTCCTGACCTTCATGCACTTGGTCTATTGAAACCTTTAATCTTTCCTCAAGGCTCAATTAAAGTGCAGGCTCCTCCATAAAGCATTACCTGATCTTCCCACCAAACTTAGGATCATAAGGTAATTTCTCCTCAAAATTTTATTATAGCATTTTTCCTGGATCACTCCTTTGCACTTATCACATTCTATCTTGCATCATACTTAGTACATAACTATGTATAGGGACAGTCTCCTATTAGATTGTAATTTCATTTAAAAAAAATACTCAGAAGAGAACATAAAGAGATGTACAAGGAGACAGAGAGGAGCACTATAGCTTTAAAATAAATGTGAATGTATACTTTTCTTTTAAAAATGAAATCTGCATATTATAAGGATTACTATTATATATATATATATAGATGTCATTATTAAGGGGTTTAACGGACAATCCTCTTTTTCTGTTCTTTGTATATTAAAATGCTCATATTTGTTGATACTTCTCCAGTTTGATGTGATACAAAAATGTTAATTTTTTAAAAATATTCTAAGCTTCCTAAGGACAGACTGGGATTATGTTATTTTTCAACTCTATTTACCTGTTCCCTGAAGGACTAGAAAATGCAAAATAGGCACTTAACAAATGTTTGTATGAATCAGGAGACTTAGGATTCAAATTCAAGTCTTCCACAAGGTAGCTCTGTGCTTTCACTTAATCCTTTTGGGACTAAAGTCTACTACCAAAATGCTTTATATGTATATATCATTCTTTTCAAAGAAACCCAGGATTTCAGAGAAAGAAAGGACCTAGGTGATCATCAGCCTAATACTCAAAAAAAACAGATAATCAAAAAAAACAGATATTCAATATATACAACAATTAGTCACCCAGCCATGGCTTGCTGACTTTCAGTGGGGGAAGGGGGGAACTCACATTTCCTGAGATAGCCCATTATACTTTTGGATAGCTCTTATTGCTAAAAAGCTTTTTTTTCCCTGACATCAAGCCTAAATTTGCTTCTCAAACCCACCTATTCATGGAGGTGAGGGGGCCACAGTTGTTACATATTGCATACGCAATATTGAATGCTGTGAGATTGAAGGGAAAGCATTAAAGTTAATCTCAAGGTTTCAAACAGAAATGTTATTCAGTCATTTCATTAGTGTCCAACTCTCCATGACCCTTTTGGGGGTTTTCTTGGAAAAGATACTAGAGTGGTTTGCCATTTCCTTCTCCATCTCATTTTACAGATAGATGAGGAAACTGAGGCAAACAGCATTCAGTGATTTGCCCAGGGTCAAACAGCCAGTAAGTGTCTGTGGCTGGATTTGAACTCAGGATGATGAGTCTTCCTGATCCCAAGCCTGGCATTCTATCCACTGCACTACCTATCTGCCCTCAGTTATCAAGTCCTTTTAAATCCACCTCTGCAATATTTCTCAAAAACTCATGAATGGGCCAAACCAGATTAAAATGTAATTGGGAAATTTTTAACAAAATAAATAAAAACACAATACAAAATAGATAATGTTAATATTTGGTTTTTTAAAAGTCAATATGCTGCCCAATGGAATTCATTTCTATTTGAGTTTGATACCACTGCTCTAGCCAAATGGGAAAAAAAGATCTTTGTATCAAATTTCTCTGACAAGAGTTTGTTATTCCAGATATATAAACAATTATTAAACATGTATGTGTGTATATACATGTGGATATTTGTATTAATAGCCAGTCCCCAGTAGAAAAGTGGTCAAAGGATACAAACAAAGGGTTCTCAAAAGAAGAATTGCTAAGTATTTACAATCAAATGAAAGAATGCTCCAAATCATTTATAGAGACATTCATACCAATACAATCCTAAAGTTTCACTTCACACCCTACAAATTGGCAAAGACAACAAAAATGGCAATACTTAATGTTGTAGGCATTGTAGAATGATAAGCATACTAATACATTGTTGGTGTAGCTGTGAAATAGTACAACCATTTTGGAAAGCAATTTGGAATTATGCAAATAAAGTGACTAAAGTATTCATATACTTTGAACTAGACACTCTAATTACTGAGCTTATACTCTGAGGAAGTCATCAAGAAAGTCCCCATGTTCACCAAAATATTTATAGCAGCATTTTTTGCAATAACAAAGAATTGGAAATAAAGTAGATGCCCAGTGACTGGGGAATGGCTAAACAAATTGTGGTATGTGAATGGAATGGAATATTACTGTGCTTTAAGAAATGGTGTGAGAATACGGAGAAGCATAGAAAAATCTAAAAGAACTGATAGAGAGTGAACTAAGTAAAGACAAGAATACAATACACATAGTAATTACAATGTAATTGGAAAGAACAACCACACACCAAAAAATCAAAAGTAAATGTAGCAAAACTATAAAGGTCAACCACGACTCCAATGAAACAGTATGAGGAGACACCACAAACACACCTATTCATGGAAGTGAGGGAGCCACAGTTGTTACATATTGCACATGCTTTGGTACTTTTTCAATCTATCAATCAGTTGTACTGATTTCTTTTCTTCTTTAAAAAATACTGTTTGTTATATGGAATAGCTCTCTAGGATGTGGATGGGAAAAGATATTGGGGATACCTATGATGATGTGAGAAGCAGAATACATCAATAAAACCTAATTTAATAACATAAAATAAAATTTTAAACATCTCTTCTCGATGTCTACCAACCAACCCAGTTTAGGCCTCAATCATGACTTACACATTTTCCAATTCCCCCTCTTCCTTCCCCTACATACCACCATCCACATGTGAGCTGCTGCCAAAATAATCTTTCTTACACACCAATCTGGTCATGTTACCCTCTACTTAAAAAATATAAATGCTTCACTTTGACTGCTGAGTGAAATTAAAATTCTTCTGCCCAGTTTTCAAGACCTTCTATAACCTAGTACTAATTTATATTCCTTATCTCTCATATTATTACTCTCCATGCACTCTACATGTCAGACAAACTGCCTCCTCTCTCTTCCCATATTCTTTTCCCATCTTACTCTCCTTTGTTCTAGTCTCAAAGGATAAAGCAGTCCTTCTCCTGGTTAAGCCTAACCCCTCTGCTTATACTTGAGTGCTCCTTTCAAAGATTACCCTACAGATCACTTTTTCTCCTTAAGGGACAGAACTATCTCCTTTTTTTCTATTTTATTATATTCCTAGTATAATGCCTCACACATAGTAGGTGCTTAATAAAAAGTTTGTTGCTAAACAGAATTGCTCACACTTTTTCAGCAAAATGTACATAGTAGATACTTAATACATAGTATATAGTAGGTGCTTAACACATGATTGTTGATTGACTAATTATCCCTAAACCCAGAATGGCCTCTCTCTTCATCTACTCAATTCTTTAGAGCCTTATTTAAATACCATCACCACGAGAAAAGCATACTCATATCCTTTCAGCAGAAAATGGCTTTTCCTTTTCTACCTCACAGAGAACATTGTTTCACAAATCTCTAATGAATTTATGTAATGTTGCATACCTGTATTTGTCTTTTCCTTATACTAGACTATAAGTTCCAAGAGTACAGTAACCAGTTTTTATATAAACTTTGTATCTCCCCCAATGTTAGCACAGTAACATGAAACAAAGTATTTAATAAATGTTTGATGACTTGAATTTTAAAATTAGTTTTTACTATATCCACTTCAGCATGATATCACTGCCAAAATAAAAGTATAAAAGGGATTTCTAATTCCATGATAGATGTAATTTCTGTATCGAAAGATGCCAATGGTTCTCAATCCATTTTCTATGCAGAATTTACATTACTAACAAGAATCGAAACACTTTCCAGCCTAGAACTGATTTTTCCCCTTAATTGGTTCTCTTGAAAAATCATTCTCTGCATGTATTTAAATGATTCTAACTTTTTCTATTTACACTTGTTTGTAAAAATGGCATTGTTCCAAAGAGCAACAAAAATAAATCTTTTATTTTTTGTAATTGCATAAAGCAATGCAATTTGGAAAGAAATCAAGCAAACTCCTTTGAGCAACAAATAATTCACAAATAGATAAATGTCAATAGTTTCAATATCTAGAATTATATTTTAATAAAACACTTTCCTAAAAAACAAATACCAAAAAATAAATACCTTTCCTAAAACAAATACCAAGATAGTATGGAATGATGGCTAGAGTGCTGGACTTGAAATCTAGCAGAACTGGATTCATATCCTGCCTGGGGGAAGGGGAGCAAAGCAACCATAGAAGACCATATTCAATCATAAGAAGATTGTGTAATCTACACAGATCCATGAACCGCTGAAATGTGATCATGAGAACTACAGAATATTGAAATGTCATATTAAAAATAATTAAATCTGATCAATTCTAGTTCAAAACTTTCCAAAGCAAAATAGTCCAATTCTTTAGGCCACTAACATATGGGGCTTAGATAGGACACACGGCAAATTTAGAAAAATCTACAAAATGTTTTTCTAAAAAAAATTTCTATTTTATCCATTTTGTTCCACAACAGCTCCAATTCAGGTAATAAACAAACCTCTCAATTAAAGCCCATGTTTTTGTAGGCATAATCAAATGTAAATATGTGAAAAGCTAGATATTTAGAGTTATAATTAATAGATCTGTTTCTTCATATTTATTATTGAAATTTCTTTTCATCCTCATAGAGAATGATTTTTATTTTTCTAGAGCCATCTTATGATCTATATGAATAAAAGAAAGCTTGTTTTCTAGTACCTGTTCCAATTACTTGATACATAAAGTAATCATCTTCCCGAAATTCAGTATACTTGGATTCCTATGTTTCCTTATCTCTCTGTCCAGGGAATCCTTACTAGTGCAGCTCATCTTTATTTGCAATGATTAGTGAATACTGCTTTTAGGAGTTTAAGTATGGATAATGGAAACTGACATGTCATATCTCCTATGTTACAGCTCCTGATTTAAGTTTTAGGGAACTCAAGAGACACCTACATTTTCCAGACAAAGAATCTGCTCTTTGCTGAGCTCACAATGGGTTAGGTCAACACTTTTTTTCAATAATGATTAACTTACTATCTGATATGATCTACATTAGCTTTTTAGTTATCACCACTTCACTTTTTAAACAGTAATAACAATACTGTAGAACCTGCAAAGCACCTTAAATGTGCTATCTTATGTAAATCTAACAATAATATGTGAAGAAGGTACTAAACACTCACCATCTCTGATAATGCATTCTAAAAATTTTCCACAGCAACACAGCATTGTGGATAGTCAGTCTCAGTCACAGCAAAATCTGAGTTCAAATCCTGCCTCTCTCTCTTTCTGTGTGTGTGTGTGTGTGTGTGTGTGTGTGTGTGTGTGCGCGCGCGCGCATGTGTGTGTATGATTTCTGGGAAAGTTATTTAAACACTGTGCCCCAGGCAACCCTCTAGGGCTATAAAATGTAAAACCCTTCCAATAAGCCCAGTTGTAGGGTATTTCTCAACAGGAACTCCCTACATTGATGAAAGTCAAGTCAATAAGCACTTATTAATCCTGCTACATGCCAGCTACTGTACTAAGCACTGGAATTTATATGTCAAAACCAAAAAGACATTTCTCTTTTCCAGGAATAGAAATTAAACTCACCAACCTTCAGTTTGAAAAAAATGTATCTTCTCCTTTGTGAAAACTGGGACAACATATGTCCATCTCCTATCCTACAGCAATTCTCATATTCTCCAGTATTTTTCAGAGATTACTGATAGCAATTCAGCAATCACATCCACATGTTCTTTCAGTTCACCTGAATGTAGTTTGTCTGGGTCTGGTAACTAACTCATTGAGGACAGCTAATTATTCTCTTCCTGTCTTCTCCCCCCCCCACCCCTTACACTGGGTTTCAATTCTTGGTTAATCATTTGTTGTATAATTCCTAGTTATTTTTCCTCATTTGAGAAAACATAAGCTAAAAAGAGTTAAAGAGTTTCCTCTATCAAATATTATCATCCTCTCATCCATCTGGAGCAGCAGTTCAATTCCTTCAATGATCTTCTGCTTTCTTCAAACTTAAAAAAAAAGTGTTTTTTTTTTAGTTGGCCTTCACATTTATCACCAGCTGTGAGCTTCTCTAAGCTTTAATACTCCTAACACTCTTCTTAGAGAACCATGTTATTTTGTATTCATCCTCAGTTACTTATTCTTGTGTTCCATTTACTACATAAGCTCTTTTTTAAAGTTTAAGTTGATTGGAGAGTTTCTTATGTATCAACAACAGTATCTTTACATAACTCTCCCTTGGAATTCCCCAAGGCAATTTCAGCAGAATGCAAGCTTCGATGAAAGCTACCAAACTAAAAAACCTTTTTGTTTAAGCCATATCTTACTGTCTGAAGAGCAGCCTAGTTAGGTTAGAAGAACCTCACTACCAGTTTGGTTTACCCCAATGAAATGATTTGTATTCATGTTCTCACAATTTTGTTCTTAGAAGCATCCCCCATTCTCCAAGTGCCAAATTCCACTGTAGGATTTGAGATTACAGGATCCTAACTATCAAACGAACTCCTTAAGATCTCCTCTCCCCAAACCTAGGTTCTAAGTCTGACATTTCTTTCCTTATTTATAACAAACTCTAAGGCAGAAAGTAAGATCATGTATTCACCAGCTTCCTATCATTTCTACATCAGCAAGGAGTTCCTACTTGTTGTTCAAAATCAGATTCATTCACATCACCAGTTTAAACTGTCTCAAAGATGTCTCCATTTTTTTTGCTGCAGTATGAAATGGCCTTTGTAATGAGAAATGTTTTATCTGATAAAAGCTATATTGTAAACCTACATCTGTATAAAAGGTGGGGACATTTAACAATTATAATTCCAAATGTACCATTTATAAATATAAACATGATATGAAAATTTTTCTTTCACCAGAAGAAAAAATTTTCTTTTTTTAAAATTTTGTCTTTTATTCAGTGGTTTAGGGAACTCTCAATAGATAACTCCCTCTTCCAATACAAATCAGCAAATGTTGCACAACTTGAGAATCTTTGAAAGCTACTTGAGATACTGAGTAGTTTAGTGATTTGATGAGGGTCAAACTGCCTGGATGTCAGAAGCAGAACTTGAACCCAGATCTTCCTAATTCTAAGGACAGCTCTCAATCCACTACAATACTGTGTCTCTGCTGGAAAAAAATGAACCCAACCCAAAATCTTGAGCAAGAAACAGATGTGATGCTTCTTAACAACAATATGTGCCCATTTTCACAGATTTGGAATTGGACTCAATCAACAAATATTCACTAAACACCAACTATGTGCCAAGAACAGTGCTAAAGACCTTAAATCATCTATTCTAATCCTTTCGTTTTTATGAGAAAACTGAGACACAAAGGTGTTAAGTGACGTCACAAAATCAAAGAATTTGAGAGTTGAAAGGGCTCCACCTACTCCAACCCATAACTAAAAAAGAATCCACACCTAATAAGCCAGAATAAGTCAACTAGCCTTTTGCTTTGCTTAGTTTCAAATGAGATCACTACCTCCTAAGGCAGCCCATTCCACTTGTCATAACTCAAGAACTCCAAATCCAGCATTCTTTCCACTGTACCACAATGCCTGGTTAAACTAATAATCACTAAGCATGTATTAAGCAATTACTATGTGCCTGGCATTGTGCTCAGTGCTGAGGATACAAAGAGAAAGCAAAAGAGCCCCTGCCTATAAGCAGCCAGATAACTCTAACCTCAACCCTAATGGGGACTTATTATTATTATTAATAACCAAAATGTATATAGTACTATGTGCCAGAAACATGTAAAGTTATTTACAATTATTATCTCATTTGATCCTCACAACAAATATGGGAAGTAGAGGCTATCATTATCCCTATTTTACAAATGAGAAAACTGAGACAAAGGGGGGTTAAATGACTTGCCTGGGAATACATGGTTAGTGTTTTAGGTTGAATTTGAACTCAGGTCTTCCTGACTCCAGGCCTACACTCTATCCTCTGCATCATTTAGCAGCCTAAAATGTAACATGTTGAATAATTCTGATAATAGCAAAATTCTAAATAGAATACACTTACAAGTACCATTCTTACTATGGAAAACCCCATCAAAAACACACACAAGTTCCGAGTTAAAAACACACACAAAAAATGACATATTGTGTATTGCTTTGAATATTAAAATATTGTGAGTGTCAAGGTAACTTAAGGGTCATTTACTCCAAAATCTTTCCTTCAATATACAGAAATATATATAGAAATCTTTCCTTCAATATCCCTTTTTTAAAATAGCATTTTTCCAATTATATGTAAAAACAATTTTAGCATTCATTTTTGTAAAATTTTGAGTTCTGAATTTTTCCCCCTCTCTACTCTCCCCTCCCCACTTTGCTGCCTTTACTAAAGGTATGCAATTTGATACAAGTTATATGTGTGCAATGATGTAAAACATATTTCCATACTAATAACAGTTCTAAAAGAAGAACAGATCAAAAGGGAAAAAAACACACAAAAAAAAGTGAAATAGTATTCTTTTTTTTTAAGGTAATTGGGGTTAAATGACTTGCCCAGGGTCACACAGACTAGTAAGTGTCAAGTGTTTGGTGTGAAGCCAATACTATTTGAAATAGTATTCTTCAATCTGCATTCAGAGTCCATCAGTTCATTTTCTGGATTTTTTTTAATGAAAACACAGATTGTTTTGATGATTACTGTTTTGTAATATAGCTTAAAATCTGGTACTGCTAGGCCACCTTCCTTCTCATCTTTTTTCATTGATTCTTTGATATTCTTGACCTTATTTTCTTGTAGATGAATTTTGTTATTTTTTCTAGCTCCACAAAATAAAATTTTGGTGGTCTGGTTGGTACGACAGTGAATAAGTAAATTAATTCTGGTAGAATTGTCATTTTTATCATATTGGTTCAGCCTACCCATAAGCAATTTACATTTCTCCATTTAGATGTCATTATTTATGTGATAAGTGTTTTGTAATTGTGTTCACATAGTACCTGAATTTGTCTTGGCAGGTAGACTCACAAATACTTTATATAGTCTGGAATTATTTTAAATGGAATTTCTCTTTCTACTCTTCTTGCTGGGTTTTGTTGGTAGCATATAGAAATGTTGATGATTTATGTGGGTTCATTTTATATCCTGCAACTTTGCTAAAGTTGTTGATAGTTGCAGTTAGTTTTTTAGTTGATTCTCTAGAGTTCTCAGAGTATAATATCATATCATTTGCAAAGAGTGATTTTTTTCTCATTGCCTATTTTTATTCCTTCAATTTCTTTTTCTTGTCTTATTACTATAGTTAGCATTTCTAGTATAATATTGAATAATAGTGGTGATAATGGACATTCTTGTTTCACTCCTGATCTTATTGAGAAGGCTTCAAGTTTATCCCCATTACAGATAATATTTGTTCTTGATTTCAGATAGATACTACTTATTTTAAGAAAGGCTCCACTGATTCTTATGCTTTCTAGTATTTTTTTTTAAAACAGGAATGTGTATTGTATTTTGTCAAAGGGGTTTTTTGCATTTATTGATATGACTTTTGATGTTTTTGTTATTAATATAGTCAATTATGCTTATTGTTTTCCCAATGTTGACTCGGCCCTACATTCCTAGCATAAATCCCACCTAGTAATACTTTATGATCTTTGTGATATATTGCTAGAATCTCCTTGCTAATATTTTATTTAAAAATTTTGCATCAATATTCATTAGGGAAATTGGTCTATGGTTTTCTTTCTCTGTTTTTGTTCTCCCTAGTTTAGGTATCAAAACCAAATTTGTGTCATTGAAAGAATTAGGACTCCTTTACCTATTTTTCTAAATGATTGATATTTGCATCATAAAAAGAATTTGGTAGGACTCTTTCTTTACCTATTTTACAAATAGTTTATATATGTATTGAGATTAATTATTCCCTAAATATTTGGTAGAATTCACTTGTGAATCCATCTGGTCCTCAAAACTTTTTCTTAGGGAGCTTAATGATGACTTGTTCAATTTCTTTTTCTAAGATAGGATTATTTAAATGTTCTATTTCCTCTTCTGTTAATCTGAGTGATTTATATTTTTGTAAATATTCATTCATTTCATTTAGATTGTCAATTTCACTGGCACATAAGTAGGCAAAATAACTCCTAATAATTGCTTTAATTTAATTTTCATTCATTCTTCATCTTTTCATTTTTGATACTGGTAATTTGTTTTTATTCTTTTTTAAAAAATCAAATTAATGAATGGTTTATCTATTTGATTGGGTTTTTTTTTCATAAAACTAGCTCCAGCTCCAAATTTTATTTTTAGTTCAATGTTGTTTTTTTAACTTTCAATTTTATTACTTGCTCCTTTGATTTTCAAGGTTTCCATTTTGGTGTTTAATTGAGGTTTTTTAATTTATTCTTTTTCTAGGCTTTTTAGTTGCACGCCCAATTCATTGATCTGCTCTTTCTCTCTTTAATTGGTGTATACATTTAGAGACATAAATTTTCCCCTAACAACTGCTTTGGCTACATCCCACAAATTTACAATGTTGTCTCACTGTTTGTCATTACCTTTAATGAAATTATTGATTGCTTCTCCATAAATCTGACAGGTAAACTATTCCTTGCTCTCCCAATTTAGTTATACTATCAGTCTTTATATCTAAATTATGTACCCATTTTGACTTTATCTTGGTATAGGGTGTAAGATGTTGGTCTATGCCTAGTTTCTACCATACTATCTTCCAATTTTCCCAGCAGTTTTTGTTAAATAGTAAGTTCTTCGCATAGAAGCTGGAGTCTTTGGATTTATCAAATAGTAGGTTACTATAGTCATTGACTGTTGTGTCTTGCATACCTAAATTATTCCACTGATCAACCACTCTATTTCTTAGCCGGAACCGAGTAGTTTCAATGATTGCTAATTTATAATACAATTTAAGATTTAGTACAGCTAGGCTACCTTCCCTTGCATTTCTTTTCATTAGTTCCTTGGTATTCTGGACCTTTTGCTCTTCCAGATGAATTTTACTATTGTTTTTTCTAGCTCCATAAAATAATTTTTGGTAGTTTGATTGGTATGGCACTGAATAAGTAAATAAATTTAGGTAGAATTGTCATTTTTATTGCATTAATTCAGCCTACCCATGAGCAACTGTTATTTTTCAATTATTTAGATCTGACTTCATTTGTGTGAAAAGTGTTTTATAATTGTGTTCATATAGTTCTTGAGTTTGTTTTGGCAGGTAGACTCCCAAATATTTTATAGTGTTGACAGTAACTTTAAATGGAATTTCTCTTTCTATCTCTTGTTATTGGACTTTGTTAGTAATATATAGAAATGCTGATGATTTACGTGGGTTTATTTCATATCCTGCAACTTTGCTAAATTTGTTTATTACTTCAAGTAATTTTTACTTGATTCTCTATACCATCATATCATCTGCAAAGAGTGACAGCTTTGTTTCTTCTTTGCCTATTCTAAGTCCTTAAATTTCACTATTGAATAACAGTGGTGATAATGTACATCCTTGTTTCATCTCTGATCTTATTGGAAATGCTTCTAGCTTATCGCCATTACATATAATGCTTCCTGATGGTTTTAGATAGATGCTACCTATCATTTTAAGGAAGTCTCCATTTACTCCTATGCTCTCCAGTGTTTTAATAGGAATGGGTGTTGTATTTTGTCAAATGCTTTTTCTGCATCTATTGAGATAATCATATGATTTCTGATAGTTTTGTTGTTGAGATGTGGTCAATTATGCTGACAGTTTTCCTAATATTGAACCAGCCCTGCATTCCTGGTATAAATCCTACCTGGTCGTGTATTATCCTTGAGATAAGTTGCTATAATCTCTTTGCTAATATTTTATTTAAAAATTTTACATCTATATTCATTAGGGAAATTGGTCTATAATTTTCTTTCTCTGTTTTGGTTCTTCCCAGTTTAGGTATCAGCACCATATTTGTATCATAAAATGAATTTCGTAGGACACTTTCTTCACCTATTTTCCCAAATAGTTTATATGGTATTGGAATTAGTTGTTCTTTAAATGTCTGATAGAATTCACTTGTAAATCCATCTGGCCCTGGAGATTTTTTCTTAGGGAGTTCATTGATGGCTTGTTCACTTTCATTTTCTGAAATGAGGTTATTTAAGTATTTTATTTCTTCTTCTGTTAATCTGGGCAATTTATATTTTTGTAAAAATTCATCTATTTCACTAAGATTGTCAAATTTATTGGCATACAGTTGGGCAAAAGAGTTCCTAATTATTGTTTTGATTTTCTCTTCACTGGTGGTAAATTCACCCTTTTTCATTTTTGATGCTGGTAATTTGGCTTTCTTCTTTTTTTTAATCAAATTAACCAAAGATTTATCTATTTTATTGGTTTTTTCATAAAATGAGTTCTTAGTTTTATTTATTAGTTCAATAGTTTTCTTAATTTCAATTTTATTAATCTCTCCTTTGGTTTTTAGAATTTCTAATTTGATATTTAATAGGGGATTTTTCATTTGTTCTTTTTCTAGCTTTTTTAGTTGCACACCCAATTCATTGATCTCCTCTTTCTCTATTTTATTCATGTAAGCATTTAGAGATATAAAACTTCCCTTAAGAACCACTTTCACTGTATCCCATAAGTTTTGGTATGCTGTCTTATCATTGTCATTCTCTTAGATGAAGTTATTGATCGTTTCTATGATTTGTTGTTTGAGCCACTCATTCTTTAGGATTAGATTATTTAGTTTCCAATTAATTTTTAGTCTGTCTTTCCATGGCCCTTTATATTACATGTAATTTTTATTGCATCAGGATCTGAAAAAAATGCATTTAATATTTCTGCCTTTCTGCATTGGATTGTGATGTTTTTATGCCCCAGTATGTGGTCAATTTTTGTGAGGTGCCATGTACAGCTGAGGAAAAGGTATACTCTTTGATATTCTCATTAGATTTTCTCCAGAGGTCTATCATATCTAACTTTTCTAAATTATGTTCATCTCCTTACTACTTTCTTATTTATTTTAAGGTTAGATTTATCTAGCTCTGAGAAGGGAAAGTTGAGGTCCCCAAATAGTATAGTTTTAGTATCTATTCCCTCCTGTAACTCGTTTAATTTTTCCTTTAAGAATTGGGAAGCTATGCTATTTGGTACATGTTTGGTATTGATATTACTTCATTGTCTATGGTACCTTTTGGCAAAATGTAGTTTCCCTGATTATCTCTTTTAATTAGGTCTATTTTTGCCTTTGCTTTGTCTAAGATCATGACTGCTACTTCTACCTTTTTTTTATTTCAGTCTGAAGTATAAAAGATTCTGCTTCAGTCCTTTATTTCAACTTTGTGTGTCTCTGTTTCAAGGGTATTTCTTGTAATAAAAATATATTTTTTTTTGGAGTCTGGTTTCTAATCCATTCTGCTATCTGCTTCCATTTAAAGGGTGAATTCACCCCATTCACAGTTATGATTATTGTGAATTTTCCTCCATCCTATTTTTTTCTGCTTATCCTTCTCTCCCTCTCTTTTTACACTGTCCCTCCTCTAAAAACTGTTTCGCTTTTTACCATTGCCACCCTTAATCTGCCCTCCTCTTTATCAATCTCACCCTTCCTCTGATCCCCTTCCCCTACTACTTACCCAAAGAATAAGATGGATTTCTGTACCCAACTACTTGTGTATGTTATTCCCTCTTTGAGCCAATTCTGATGAAAGTAAGGTTCAAGCTTACCCGCCACCACTCATCTTTCCCTGTAAATGCTCTTCCTTATACACCTCTTTTATGTGAGATAATTTTCCCCGTTCTGCCTCTCCCTTCCCCCTTCTCCCAGTGTACCTTTCTTCTCACCCATCAATTTTTTTTAGATCATCCCAAAATAATCAACTCATACTTATGCCCTTTCTCTATGTAGACTCCTTCTAACTGCCCTAATAATAAGAAAGTTCTTGGTTGTTACATTTATCATCCTCCCATACAGGAATGTTTACAATTTGACCTTATTGAGTCTCTGATGATTTGTCTTTCACATCTGCCTTTTTATGCTTCTCTTGAGTCTTGTATTTGAAAGTCAAATTTTCTATTCATCTCTGGTCTTTTTATTAGGAATGCCAGAAAGTCCTAAATTTCATTAAATATCCAGGTTCTCCCCTGAAAGACTGTACTCAGGACTGTACTCAGTTTTGCTAGGTAGTAAATTCTTGGTGGTAATCCTAGCTCCTTTGGCTTTTGGAATGTAATATTTCAAGCCTTTGCTCAGGCTGTCTTCATGCCTGGAATGCATTCCATCCTCACCTCTGCCTTTTAAAACTTCTAGATTCCTTTCAAAGTTCAGTTCAATACTTTTTGTGGTAGCAAAAACTGAAAACAAAATATACATACATTGATTAGGGAATGATTAAAGAAACTGGGATATAAGAATGTAAGGAAATATTACTGTGCTGTAAGAGGCAAAAAATATGATAAATACAGAACATGGAAAGACTTACATGAACTGATGCAAAGTAAAATAAGCAGAGTCAAGAAAATAATATTCACAGTGACTACAATGTAAAAGGAAAAAACCACCATAAATATCAAAAATTTATGTTACAAATTTTAAAATTATAAAATTCTCTTCAAAGAATAGGTATGAGAAACACTTTCTCCCTCACTTCTTTATAGAGGTGGAGATCCATGGGTGTGGAACACTGTATTTTTTTCAAAGCAGTTTTTTCAGTGTATTAGCTGGTTTTGCTGATTTCTTTCTCTTCTTCCTCTTTTTCTTTTTCTTTTTCCTTTTAAAAAATTCTTTGTTAAAAGTGATGGATCTTTTGGTGTGAGGACGAAGAGAGGTATAAGAGGAAATTTAGGCAATGTAAAAACAAAGATATCAATAATAATTTATTTCTTAAAAATAGCTAAGCTCATATACCCCCTTCTAAAGGAGACCTTTCCTGTTCCTATCAGCTACTAGTAGCACCCCTTAAAATTAACTTTTACCTTGTATATATTTTGTATCTACTTATATGTACAGGTTTTTGTACATATTATTCCCCCCCACCTCACAAAATATAAACCCATTGAGGGCAAGGGCTATTTCATTTTTGTCTTTGTATACTCAGAAACTATAGAACAGTGCGTGGAGCAAAGTTGGTAGTTAATGTTTGCAGTACGATTGACAAATTGACATTAAACACCATCCATAAATATGTTTCTAAAAAGAAGAAAAGTTATAGTTCTACAGCTAAGATAATCATAGATGAAAAATCAATTCAATATGTCTTTTTAGCATTCATAAAAACACTCTTGAAAGAACTGAAATTTAATTCTGACTTTTCTATTTTTAAAAAATGTTAATTTAAAACTTTTGGCTAATTAAAACCAGCAACTTATTTGGAAAAAAATAAAAGAAATACCCACATAAATAAAATGGAACACAAAAGAACTGGGAACTTACGCATTTCCATAAACAGCTGCCTCTTCTCTGCCATGGTCTTTCTCTTGTTCCCACTTTCCTCAATCATCCTAGACACACAGAGAGACAAAATACTATATAACTTAACAATTCAACGTAATGTTTATCATACTACTGCTGTCAAGTTTAAAAAATACTCATGCTTATATTAAAATTGAGTTGGTAAAAATAAGAAGTTGGAGACCTAAGTTGGAAAAAAAATCATTCATCGTCTTCATATGCAGTAATCATCATCATCATCATTATCATCATCATCATCACAATCACTACCCAATTTACAAGGTACTTTCTCATATATGGCACTTCATTTAAAACTCACACAAAAGTGCTACTCTGCTAATGACACTACACTTACTCTGACAAATTCTACTAAGTCATAAAGATTGGTATGTTCCCAGTTATCTACTGTGTCTAAAAATGCAGAATAAGACATAGATTATTGAACACGTCCAGTACGGGAATTGGTTTTACTTGGCTATACTTACTTGTTACAAATTTTTTTTACTTTTTTTTGGTGGGGGAAAGGATAGGAAGGAGAAAAAAAATAAATGCTTGATAAATTTTTTTTTAAAGAAGTAGTAAAATTTCAATAGTGCACTGGTTAGTGTACTGGGCCCAGAGTCAGGAAGACTTGCGTTCAAATGCAGCTGCAGACACTTACTAACTGTGTGACCCTGGGCAAGTCACTTACCCTGTTTGCCTCAGTTTCCTCAACTGTAAAGTACTGTTCATAATAGCATCTGCCTCACAGGGTTGTTGTGAGGATCAAATAAGGTATTTGTTAAACATTTAGTATAATACCTAGCCCACAGCAGGTGTTTAATGAATGCTTATTCCCTTCGCTCCATTTTATCAGCAGGAATTACATTAAAGAAGCAGCATTAAAATTTGCTTTGTCACTGCACCCTAAGGACCATGGGACTTTCCATCTCACTTGTAGCTAAAACATTCCATATGTGTTGTCTCCCTTTAGAATGCTCTCCCTTGAGAGCAAGGACTGTCTTACTTTTCTATTTTGATCCCTAGCACCTAGCATACAGTGCTTTGTACATAGTAAGAATTTAATAAAAGCTTAATTCATTCATTTTTAAATATATACCAAAATATTCATAGTAGCACCCTTTGGAGACCTAAGATGGAACAAAGTGAGTATCCACTAATTCTGAAACGACTGGGGAAAAAAACCTATTATATACGATTATAACACTATATTATTGGCAGTAACATTGACAAAAATGAAGAATTTGAAAAAATGGGAAAGATTTATATTAACTGATATAAGCCAAAATAAACAGAATGAACCAAAACAGGACACTGAAGATCAGTGTTTGCTGGTATAGATATATTACCCAATGTCTGTCTACCTAAGCACCTACAGGCTATGACTACATCTGAGTTATCCCAAGAAGGGGAAGAGCTGAAATTTCATGACAGTCAAGAAGTAAACAAGGAAGGGAGAAGATGTCAGGAGTTCCAATAGTACCATGAGTTCATTGCTTCCATTATCAGTTGCTGCAACATCATGGGTATTCAGTGATCACCCAGGTGGCTTCAATCACGATACTGAAGGAGGAAAGAACAAAGAACACTGTGGCTCCAATATTAGGACAGTGTTACCCAAGCTAAGTGTATGCCAGGTAAATCAATTTAGGGGCTTCTACCCATTGTTTTGTGGAAACAAAACCTGATGAATTTATACCCCCCATCCACTGCCTCTTTTCATAACCTGTCATTTTCTCCCTAGGGCAAAGGTTCCCAATTTGGGGTCCATGAACTTGTTTTGTTAATATCTTGATAAGTGTATAATGATAAAATTGGTTTCCTTTGTAATCTTAGGTATTTTATTTTATACACTGTTCTGTGATGGAGTTCATAGGTTTTTACCAGACTGCCAAAGGGGTTCATGACAAAAAAGGTTAAGAACTTCTGCTCTGGATAAAATATGATGTCTCTGGCTTAGCATTTAAATTCTGAACTCTTTGATTTCTATTCCATACATTTCTAGAAGCACATAAACTTACCATAAGAAAATACACAATAATCATAACAGTATAAATTAAAAGATCAATAAAACAAAGTTGAATGCTGACTAATGGGAAAACTAATGAAAGTACTGAAGAAGAGATAATGAAAGGCATATCCTTTCTCACAGCAAAGAGGTGGATGACTACTAGGACAGAATATTATGTATTATATATGTATTATGTATTATATATTATATATTATGAATATATAATATGGTTACAGCAGATGTTTTTTTTTCCTTGAATGTTTTTCTTTGTAATAAGGGATAGTTCAATATAGATGGGGGGATAGAAGAGAATGACTATCTTGAAAAGACAAAAGGCATCAATAACATATATTTTTTTTAAAAAGAAGGTTATTACCAAAGTCCAGGAGAGGAGAAAAAGTAGAAGCTACAAGTATAGACAGTTTTTTCTAGGAAACTGATTGTGAAAAGGTAACACCTTGAAAGTCTGGTAGGATCAAGTAAAGAGTTTTTTAAGGTCTAGGAATAGCGAATATCAGAGAAGGGTCCAAGAAAAACAGGTATATGCATATACATGTATGTGTATATATATGCATATATATTTATATGTGTATATGTGTGAGTATATATAAATCAAAGGCACCATAAACTATAAACCAAAATATTTATAGCAGCACTTTTGTGGTAACAAATAATTATAAACAAAGTGGGTGCCCATCAACTAGGGAATGGTTGAACAAGCTGAAAAAAAAACTGCAGCATATGAATATAATGAAAAATTAATGTTATTTTTAAGAATCATATATAAAATTAGTACATGGTATGAAGTGATAAACAGTCAAATAAACAGAACCCAGAGAATATCTACAATGAATAAACACATGAAGATAACACTAAAAGAAAGAAATGCTTACCAATCGAAAAATAATTTTCTAGCCCAAGACAACTTAGAAGGTCAGCAGGAAAGGTCTGTTGCATCAGGTGAGACAGAAGCACAGTCCAGGGCAGGCTGCACCAGCGCAGACCAGGACCCAGCAAACCAGGCCTCTGGGCAACTGAGTCAGTGGCAGTCGTGGTGGTTTCCAGACCTCCCGGCCCACCGACCATAAGGAGAGCAGACAATGGATCAAAGGGAGATTTACAAGGGTCCCTTTGCTGGCACCAGGAGCAGGACTTTGCTGCATTGCCTATTGTTGTTATTGTTGTTGTCCTTCATACTCAAAGAGGACCAAATGACATCACTATGTTAGAGTCAAGTTTTAATGTATCTAACTGTGGCTGGTCAGACCAACATGAGCACAGAATGTTCTACCACAGGTCAGGCACAAATAGTCCATGTGAATATTTGGGGTGGATTCTCTAAATTTGCACATCTCACATCTCTTTTGAACTACTTCAAATCTGCTTTGCTCATAGAGCACAGCACCTTCTTTAATGAGGGCACACCATGTAGGGTGGTTCTGTGTCGGTGTCTTGCATGTCACACAATCAATTCCAAAGTTCTCGAGAGACCTTGAGAGTGTCCTTGTATCGCTTCTTCTGACCACCATGTGAATGCTTGCCCTGTGTGAATTCTCCATAAAATAGACTTTTTGGCAAGCATACATTTGGCACTTGAACAATGTGACCAGCCCATCAGAGTTATGCTCTCTGCAGTAGAGTTTGAATGCTCAGCAGTTTAGTTCAAGAAAGGACCTCAGTGTCTAGTATCTTATTCTACCAGACGATCATCAGAATCTTTCTCAGACAATTCAGATGGAAGCAATGTCACTGTGATACCATCCAAGATTCACAAGCACACAATAAAATCAGCACAATGGCTCTGTAGACCTTCAGTTTGGTCAAACACTGAGCTAGCTCTGGCAATGCTTGTGTCAACCTCATTATCAATGTGTACATCCCTAGAAAGTACACTGCCAAGGTAAGCAAATTTATCCACAGCATTCAAAACTTCTCCATTTACTATAAACAATGATTCCACACATGGATGGTGTGGTGCTGGCTGATGGATCACCTATGTTTTCTTGGTGTCAAGTGTTAGGCCAAAATTAGCACAAGTAGCAGAAAACTGATCCAGTCTTTGTGGCATGTCAGCTTCAGAGGCTACATTGAGTGCACAATCATCTGCAAACAGAAAATCATGCAACAGCACTCTCTCCACTTTGGTCTTGGCTTGTAGCCTTTTCAAGCTGAAGAATTTACCATCACAGTGTGGTAGCTGACCTTGATGCTGTGTTTGTCTTCATTGAAGGCATTTGATGACATGGCTGAAAACTTGCTAAAAAGCTTGGGAGCAAGCACACAGCTTTATTTCACTCCATGGGTAACTGGGAAAGCATGAGAGCATTGTCCATTATCCAGAACGCAGGCAAGCATGCCATTGTGAAACTGATATACAATATTGATGAACTTCTCCAGACAACCAAATTTTGACATAATTTTCCATAAGCCCTCATGACTGACAGCATCAAAGGCCTTGGTCAGATCTACAAACATTGTACACAAACTTCTGTTCTGCTTCTGCCTATTCCTCATGGAGTTGTCAGGCAGCAAACACCATATCGACCATTCCTAGACCCTTTCTGAAGCCACACTGTCTCTCAGGTAGATGACCATCTTCCAGGTGAAGGATCAGCCTATTAAGGAGGACTCTGGCAAGAATCTTGCCAGCAAGGACTAAGAGAGAGACTCCCCCTATGATTGTCACAGGACAATCTATTTCCTTTACCTTTATAGAGATGGACAATGGAGGCATCCTTGAACTCCTGGAGCATAACTTCCTCTTGCCATATAACCCAGCCTTTGTATGAGCAATGGACTTGTAAATCTCAGCTAGACTAGAATCAGCACCAGGTGCTCTGCCACACAAAAGGAGACTAATGGCATTCAAAACCTCTTCTTCAGTTGGAACTTCAGCTAGGGAGGGATTGACTTCAACCTGAGGTAAACAGTCAATGGCTTCAGCATTGATTGATTGATGACAGTCTGTTGTGTACACTGTGGAAGTGTTAAGCCCATCTCTTTAGGATCATGTCCTTATCACTAATCCATGTGGCTCTATCAGCACTAAGCAGTTGACATACACCATACATCTTTGAAATGAAATGCTGCCTTCTTAGAGATGGATGAACTATCCTGCTGGTAAACCCTGTGGAGTTCACATTTTTCATTTAACAGCTTCTGAATTTCCCCTTCATTTTCATCAAACCAGTCTTGATGTTTGTGAGTTTTCTGACCCAGATGAGCAAATGCAATGCTATACACCAAATCTCTGAAAACTGCCAACTCCTTTTCTGCTCCACTGTTGCCAACCATGTGTAATTACCTCTGAAAACAGCTGTACAAAAAAGCTTGGGACAGTGTACCCTCCACTTGGGAAGCAGAGCCCCACCTGAGTATAGAGTTAAAAGTCAAGAAATAGGGGCAGCAAGGTGGTGCAGTGGATAGAGCTCTGGCTCTGGAGTTAGGAGGACCTGAGTTCAAATCCAGACTCAGACAAATAACACTCACTAGCTATGTGACTCTGGGAAAGTCACTTAACCCCAATTGCCTCACCAAAAAAAAAATTGATGGAGTTGCTGTGCTAGTAGGAGGAGAAAGATTGCAAGGAGTTAAGGAGCCAGTGGATGGTACTTACATTCAAGGAGAGAGACAGTAAGTCATTCTTACAAGAAATAGAAGTGAAAACAAAGTAAAAAATAGGTACCTCGAGAGGGTATCAGAGTCAAAAGAAGTCTTTTTCAAGATAGGTTATAACTACTTAATTAATGCTTAATAATAATGTCCTCACCTCTGCTTTCCCTTCCTTCCTCCCTCCTTCCTTCCGTCTCTCCTTCTCTTCCTCCCTTCTCTCCCTCTGTCCACATAAGGAATCATACCCTTACCTGCAGGTGCTCTGCCCAAAAGAAGATAAATTTTGATTGATGAAACCTCACAAGATATCTTGGGATTTATGGGCTAGATTTCTTTTTTAAGGACCATGCCTTAAACCCAATTCACTCTGGCTCTCATTAACTGACCAACAATAGGTCCCAGCTCAAGCCTCATTTGGTTATTGTTTGGGCTCTGATGGCTCAGAGTGAGTTAATAGCAAGTGTTTCTGTTTTAGCCAGAAACCCTGAGGGTCTTCCTCTCCCAGATTAACTTTTTTTTTTTGGACTTGGCAAAAGAGGACATTCTTTGCCTCATTTCATCTTACCTAGCCTTAATCACTGAATGGGCACTGCTTCAGACAGAGACATTGGAAAGACTTTGCTTTAAAGGGTCAAGGTCTCCCACTGCACTAGGGGGCATCTCCCGTCATCCTGATCTATATCTTGCTACTGGACCCAGATGACTCTAGAGAAGAGAGTGAGGCTAGTGACTTTGCACAGTCCTACCTCACTTAAATCCAATTCACTTGCAAGTCATGACATCACCTTCCCAATGTCATGGTCCTCTTCAAGAATGAATGACAAACAACAATAATGTCCCCTGCATTTTTTGCCTAATACAAACCTCATTTTGAAAAGTCTGTCTGGTACTTCAATATCTAGCACTCCTTTTCTTTCTCCTTTCTCCTCCCCCTCCTCAATACTCAAAGAGATCTGTGATCTCATAGATTCAGGACTCCCTTCCAATGATAAAGATTATGTAACACAACCATGCCAGCCCACCTGCCTATCCCATATGATTCTTATCCATGTTTCCCCATAGGTTCATCACAAGTGGTCTATCCAATATGCTGAAGGACTTCCTCTCTATAAGTATCAGTGAAACATTCTACCTTTTCTCATCCATAATTCTTGCCATATGACCAGCAGTTCTTCTCTTCCTGTTATGCAATTCTTTGATAATGCCCTTTACTCCTGTTCTTCTTTAGAGTTCCTCATCAGTTGTTTTTTGCAGCCTGCACACCCACTATGTACCTCTCCATTACCCTCCCTACAATAGTCATCATTAATTCTATGAATTCAATGGCATCTCACTTCCATCTAACAACATTAGTAAATTGTTAGAACTGAAAAGAGGCCTTTGCTTTCATGAAAAGGTTCACATAAGTAAAAGTACAATTTCCTAAAAACAATCCAAGTAGACTCTCCTCCCTTTCAAACTCATTGTCCAACTGTGCTATCTGTCCCAGAAAAAATTCTAGCAATAGTTTTATCCACTTTGTTTTTCCTGTGTAGATGTTTAGGCCAAATTCCTATGAGTGCTTTCTGATCTTTTCCAAAAGACTCTTCAGTGTTCCAGGACTTGAAGCAATCATATCATCCTCAAACAGAAGTTTATGGAAGACCTCATCATTTACAGGAACTCTCTCCCTCTTGGGACTCTGCAATGCATCTCCTATATCTCAGTGGCAAACAGCTTTGGCAAGCACAAATCTCCCTTTTTTATTCCTTACCTGATGTTTATAAGAAATTAAATAAGGTTATTTCTGTTGTTATAACTCTTTGCTCCATTTGGTGCCATTTCTACTTCCCTGTAGGTACATTCAAGACTGTGATGTTAAGAGTATATATACAGTGCTTCTACTATCCTTAATAGACAAAACAGTTTATTATAATAATGTTTACTATTTTCTATTCTTCTGTTTGATGTTCTCTTTCCATTTTTGTCCTTAAATGCCCTGAAGATGACTGCTGAGTTGTATAATTTGCCAAACTTTTTTTAAACTGGTTTTACCCTCCACTACTTCTCACTGTTTTATGAGATTATGCTGTTTATAATCATCCATTACTCTTTATAAGATTTTCAAAATGAGTTTATATCTTAACCTGGTGTTGCCTTTGGCAGCTGTTCTCTCTGTTTAACAAGTAAATCATAGTTTGCTCACTAAAGTGCTTTCTGAGCTCTTTGGGGCTTCTGGTTATAGCAATTATATTATGCTGATTAAATTTCTGCATAAAAGAACTATGATTGCTGTCAATATAACTTCTGTCAATTATAATATTTGTTTAAACAGTTTAGCATTAAGTTGTTCAATTATACATATCTTTTTTATTATAAATTCTAATATAAGCTCTAGTAAATCAGTGATTTGACGGGGCACAGATGGCTGACTTAGAAATAACTAAAACCCCATCCCCACTCCTCCACCCCAATTATAAGCTTTTCCTATCTGTTACAATGTGGTCGGTTTCATTCTTTGTGATGTTATTTGATGGTTGCTAAGTCTAGACCCTATCAATTATTTTAAAGTGTTTATGTCATTGTAGCACAAGGCTTTATAATCTAGAACTCTTTGGCATCTCTCTTATGTCTTTCTCCTGACCCAAACTTTCCTATATTCCTATTCCTATCCCCATCTTTTCCAAGTCTTGCATTGAGGTCACCACCAGTCATCAGAGTGTATGCTGATCTGAAGGGTTTCATCAAGTTCTTCAAAGAATTTCTTTCTGACTTCTTCCTTCACCATCCATGTTGCATAAGCTGAAATTATTTTCATAGTGTTTTTGTTTTTGTAAATACTTATCACTAATAATGAAATATATGATCACCAAATAGTCCATAAAATAATATCTCTTATTGATTTGGGATATACAATAAATACAATCTACCAACTCCTTTCTTTGTTTCTACAAAGAGTTACCTGTAAGCCATCCTTTTCATTTATCTGCAGCTTCTTTCTTTCTTCTGGTTTCCTTTATAGCAAAACTGTCGAGATTGGTATGAATAAGGTCCTCCAGACATATGTTCACTTGTTGATCACTGGATGATGATCCAATATTTAGAGTATTAAATCCAAATTCAAATTTATAGATGGTCAGCCTGGCTTTGGCAAACTGCAAAGGTACTTTTCTTTAAATCTCATTTTTTTATTTGTTTAAGTTTAAAACACTGGAAAAATATTTCCAAATACACAGCAGAACAAAAAAGGATTGTATACAAGACCCTTAATTTCCATTTCAGACCATTTACTTTTTTTTAAGTATATAATTACATACATTACTTTCAAAACTGTCTGCTAGTCTATGCTTCCTTCTGTGCACTTCTCCATATCCTCATCTTTTCCAAGTTTTGTAATGATGTCATCAAGTATCAGAGTATATGCTAATTTGAAGTCTTATTCAATACTGAATTATATAAACAATTATTGCAATTAATGGAAATTGTATTGACATCGATTATAATCTGTTCCCGTCTGCACATTTTTAAACACTTCAATGGCCCTTTTTATTTTTACTATTACTAATCCCTCCTTCCCTTCCAACTCTCACCATCAATTTAAAAAAGAGGAAAGAAAAAAACTAACAAATAGTATAGTCAACCAAAACAAATCCACACAATAGCCATGTCCAAAAATTTATGTCTTTTTCTGTACCTTGAGACCATCACCTCTCTGTCAGAAAGTATATATACCCTGCTTCATTACACGTTTTAAGCTTTTCAAAGTTGTTTTTCTTTATAATGTTGTTGTCCTTGTATAAATTATTCTGGTTCTGCTCTCTGTATTCTGTACCAATTCACACAAGTCTCAGATTCTCTGAACTCATCCTTTTTGTCATTTTTTTACAGCACAATAATATTGTATTACATTCCTATAACAATAATTTGTTCAATCATTCCTCAGTTGATGGACACCACTTTAAATTCTAGTTCTTTTCTTTTTTTCCCTTTTAATCCACTTCAGAATTAGGAAGTATGTTTTGCATGTGGCAATTCCCTCTTTAATATTATCTTCCCTCCTAACTATATCTATATCACCTTGTTTCCATGCTTTGTTTGATGGATTTCTACACTAAACTGTGTCTGTGTGAGATTTCAACCCTATTTTGTCCATTTCAGATAGAAGTTTCACCTGATACTTGTTCCTTCCATCCCTTCCTCCATGTTTACATACTCTTCTTCTCACGTACCCTAATTATGAAAAAGGCAAGTTCCAATCCCTATTTTCTCCTTTCTACACTAATGTACTCCTTTCATACTTCCTTATCTTTTCCCTCTTAAAACCCTCAGAACAAAACCAATCTACCTGTCCTGTTTTTCTTAATCACTCAAAATTCTTTGAAAACATTCATTTTGAAGGGACATTTGTTCAGCTACCTTATTATGTTAACATTTGATCATCATACAGTCTTTCCCAACTGCTCAAATAAATTTACTTTTCTAAGTTTCTCCTGACTCATTTTTGCATTTCAAAGTTCCAACTGAACTCTGGACTTTCTATCAGAAATGCTTCAAAGTCCTCTATTCTACTAAAAATCCATTTCTACTCCCAACCCCCAGATATTCAGCTTTGCAGGGTAAGTTATTCTTTGTTTTAAGCCTCTGTCTCTTGCTTTTCGGAATATTGATTTCCTCTGGTTTTTAGTAGAAGCTTCCAAGTCATATGTAATTCAAACTACATTCCTTGGTACTTGAACTTCTTTGTAGATGTATGTATATATATGTAAACAGAGATGTGAGAGAGAGAGAGGAAGGCAAAGAGAAGGAGGTAGGAAAGATGAGAGAGAGAGAGAAAATGTATATGTTTAGATGTAGAAATATACATATATATACATAAACATGTATTTAAAGATTAACAAGTACACATACACAATTATGTATATGTACACATAGATATAGACAAGTTGTATTGTGTATATGTATATATACATACATACATACATGCACAAAATGTGTGAGTGCTGGATTTTGACTACGATGTTCCTGGACTCTTGCTTTTGGGAATTCATTTCAAGAAATGATTAATGGATTCTATCTCTATTATGCCTCTAGTTCTAATAGATTTGGGAAGTCTTCATTTATGAATTCTTAAAATACAGTATCTAGGCTTTTTTAATCATGGTTTTCAGGGAGTCTAGCAATTCTTAAATTATCTCTCCACTTGCTTTTAGTTGTCTTTAATATCAGATATTTTATATTTTTCTATTTTTTTCAGTCTTTTGATTTTGTTTTAATACTTCTTGCTGTCTTATGGTGTCACTGATTTCTGTTTGGTCTATTGTAGCTTTCAGGGAGTCCTTTACTTGGGTAAGATTTCCTACTTTCTCTTCTAAGTTACTTATTCTCCTTCCAATTATTTCATCAAGAGCTTTTATTTCATTTTTTTATCTCTGGCTTCATTCCTCCTAACTGTTCAAGTAGCCATGGAAAATCCTTTTTTTTTTCCTTTGAGTTTCTGCTTGCAGTTTTTTATACTGGCCAGTCTTTCTATTGCTTTACTCATTTCCCCAGCTTTACTTCCTGAATTAGAGCTTTTTAGAGGGCCAGGATCTGCTCCCTTTTTTCATTTTGGGTGAGGAAGTCACCCTGCTTGATCTCACTCTGGGTCCTCTGGGTTCCTGCATTAACCTCCATCTTCTCAAGTTTAGAGTCCTCTAGACCTTTAAGGTACAGAGTCTTAGATTTTTACAGTCTTCTACAACATCTCTGAACAGTGTGTCAAGCACCTGGGAGCCCCTGAGGCATCCCAGTCTGACTGATGCCACATAATTCATTGCTGCTGCTCTCCCACCCCCCATTCCACCCCAAGGCTTTCAAGGTCTCCACACAGGGGCTTTCAAAGGGGAGCCTTCTACTCTTGTTACCTCTGAACAGAACTCTGTGGGCTACAAGTGTCTCTGGCCTGTATCTTGTTGTGCTGGGAGGCTGCTGGCTTATTTGCACTAGCTTTGCTGGCGGCCCTCTTTCCTACTGCTGATAGACTTTTTACTTTTTTTGAAGTTCTGGAGTGGAAGTCACTTACTGTACTTTCTCATTGGATTCTTGATCATTATTCAATCTGATGTAAATTTCTGATTTTTGCCAGAGTAGATTTCTCAGAGCTGGACATGCCTTTAGTAAAGCACTTCTCTTGGCCAGAAGTCCAAAGATCTTTCAGTGACCCCAATCTTCCCAAGAAAGCAAAGACTCATACTTTTAATAGTAACATTATACCAGTGTTGTTATACAGGAGCAAGAGAAGGAATACGACTTGAAGGGAAAGTAATAAGAATTTATATAGTGTCTACTACATGCCAGACACTGTGCTAAGCACCTTTTACAAATATCACCTCATTTCATCTTCACAACCCTATGAGATAGTGCTATTATTATCCCCATTTTGCAGTTGAGGAAACTGAGTCAAACAGAAGTTAAGTGACTTGGCCAGGGTTATTCAGCTACTAAGTGTTTGAGGCCAGATTTGAATTCAGGTCTTCCTGACACCTGGCCAAGTGTTCTAGTCACTGCACAATCAATTGCCTAGTTATTTGAGGACAGTAAATCACAAATAGGTAGATACAGAAGTCTAAGAGGTCCAAGAAATCCCTACAGAAATAGGAAGTTCATTATAGGTCTTGATCTAATATTATGCCTCTCCAGGGAATCAATCCTATGCAACTGAATAACAAAAATAATAAAATACTTGAACTTTAACCCACCAAGACATATACAAGACCAATACAAAGACAATTTTTAAATAATTTTGACAGAAATAAAAGAACTGAAGAATTAGAAGGACATTCCCTATTTCATTCCCATTTAAAAATTAGAAAACATAAAAATATATTTATCTCAACTATGGAGTAAAAAAATTTAACAAATAATAATAGCTAGCATTTATATAGAGCTTTAAAGTTTTCAAGGCATTTTACATATATTATCTCAATTGATCTTCACTACAATGCTATGAGGCAGGGAGCAAATTTTGGGTTTGATTATATAAAAATAAAAAGTACATAACATCCTATGACCAGACAAGTCCCTTGGAAATGGCCTCAAGGAATGCTATAACTATCACTATCCTCTCCCCCCTCCACCAAAAATCCCCACCCTGAAGCTAAAGAATGTTTATAATATCAAGAGAGAGAAGTTATCTAAGATCAAACAGTAAAGTCCTTGAGACTGGGGGCTATTTCATTTTTGCCTTTGTACCCCTAGCACCTAGGCCAGTGCCTAACACATAGAAGATATTTTTCAAATGTTTGTTGATTTAGTGATTGATCTAATCCAATCATCTCATTTCACAGACAAGGAAAATGAGCCCCAAAGAGATTAACTGACTTGCCCCAGAACATACAGCTAGCAAGTGGCAGAGCCAGCTTCAAACTCAGATCTTGGCACTCCAAAACCAATATGACTTTCACTAAAATGTACATTCTCCCACACCATACAACTTCTCTTCATTCATGTTTTTGTTTTCTAATATTTTTTCAATTATAAGGATAGTAACCATTCCAATAAATACAAATTGTCATTGGTCAATACTTCCACCATATGGATCAACACTTGAATGGGACCCCAAGAACTGAGACAGGTAGATGGCATTGCTCAAAGAGTATTTCCTGGAATTGGAGAAGATTGGAAGAAAGAGTATAAGAGTAGATAAGTCCTTAGGCAACGAAAATGAACAATAAAAGAAGGTTATGACAGATTTACAAAAGATAGGTTTATAGAATCAGAATCAAGTAACTTAAAGGTTCAGAATAGAGAATGGAGTCTTAATGAATTCAAGAAAAATTAGAAGTGCCTATCGTAAGGTTGAAGACTGTTTTATGGGTAAAGGAACTTAGATACTCAATTTCCTTAATGTCCATAAAGGCAGCCTTAAGCCTAATAAGAAGGTATCTAGCCTCTATAAATCTAGTACTTAATGCCCCACCATTGATTATGACCAGTACTGACAGCATTTTCCTATCAGAGCACAAATTAACCCAAAGGACAAAAATTGGGCATTTTGAGGTTTTAATCCACCTCTTAACATGGTAGGGTAAGGTATTTCCCAAGGTCTTGGAGTCTGGAGGCTACACAAATCAGGATCTGACAATAGGACGGGGTACTAGCTCAGTAGGACTAGCTTTCACCCTCTAACAGTATCCTGTGGATGCCTCTATCAGGAAATCAGAATCACAAATCCTTAGAAAGTTGCTTCTTCTCAGGTGTACTTTCCCCAACCCCCACCATTGTTCCTTTCACAGGTAGAGTTACTCAACTGATATGCTATCTGAATGCAGAGTGTGATGACATCATCCAGCACTAGACATGCTTTGTCACGTGTGGCCATATTGAATAACTATAAGAAAAGAAAATGCGTGGTTAGAATCTGCAGTATATCTGAGAACCATTTCAATCACATAGAGATTTCCTTACTCAAAAGAGCTATCAGTGAAAAAGATCCCCATCCAGGTAGGTTCCTGGTTGTGAAAAATGGATAAGTCTACTAAATAGCTATTCTATGAACATACTAAGGATAAGGTTCACCCAACTTTATTCATAAGAACATGCTAAGAAGCAGGTGCAAGGAACTGAGCAACTTCACTAATTCAGGCAATGATATGGGTGTAGAAGCTGAGGCAGAGGAAGAGTAAATGATTAGCATATCCATGAGCCACACAAACCACAGGGTGTGACTGCAGAAGTAACTGTTAACTTGAAGGATTCATAATAATCCTAATCAAAGCACAGGGAGCCAGCCCTAGGATAATGCTAGGACAGCATTTAAACAACCAAACAACCCAGGAAAGGCTAGGTAGTATTACATATTATTTTATAGTTGGATGAAAGAAGAGAAACCAGGAAAACAGAAGACTTGATGGAGACCAAATAGTTATCTTCAAGTTTTTAAAAGGCTACCTTACAGAAGAAGAATAGAGTAGTTCCATTTGGCCCCAGAGGACAGATCTAAAAGCAATGGAAGGAAATTTCAAAGAGACAAATTTCAGCTTCCTATAAGGAAAAAATTCCTAACAGTTAAGGCTACCCCAAAGTGAAATGGATTACCCAATATGTAGCATGTTCCTCCCTCACTGGACGCCTTTAAGCAAGGACTGGATGACCACTTTTTGGTTGTAGAAGGGACTCTTGTTTCTATTGAATGACCTTTATAATTTTAGCATTCTGTGATGGTATTACAGAAAAGCATATGAAGATAGTACATCTTTGCTAAATTGTGAATTTAGGACCATGTCCTAAACACTGCATTTATCCAATCAATCAACACCCATTTATTGATCATCTATTATGTGCTAGGGGCACTTGGTATACAATAATGAAAAGGAAACTATCACTGCCCTCAAGAGTTTACATTCTTTAGGAAGAAACCTGTAAAACATATATACATATAAGTGTATACCAAATAAGTATATACTAAATATATACAAAATAAGTGCAAGTTAGTTTTGGGAAGAGGCACTAGCAATTGGAGGGGTAGGGAAAAACAGAAAAGGCCTTAGGAAGATGGTGATATTTGAGTTGAGACTTGAAAGAAGCTAGAGATACCACAATTTCTTCAGCCATTCACCAAAGGTCATATACTTTATTCCCAGGTCTTTGCTAATTTTAATTTTCTTAATTCTTATTGATTTGTTTTTATACCATCTTCATTTCCCAGTATATCTCTCTTCCCATCTCTATTTAGAGAACCATCCCTTATAGCAAAGAAGAAAAAAATGCAATTTACAAAATTAACCCACACATCAACCAAATTCAACATTATATGCAGTGTCTGAGACCCATAGTTTCCGGTCTCTACAAACAAAGCAAAGAGTTTCTTTTTCATATCTCCTCTTTAGGGTCAGGCTTGGTCATTATAGCTGCAATGTTCAGTTTCTATTTTTTTGTTGTTGTTGTTCTTTCCAATCACATTGCTGAAGTCATTGTTATGTTATTTCCTTTTTTCTGTTTACCTCACTTTGCTTCCACTTGGATAAGTCTTCAACTGACCTACCCATCATATCATGCTTCTTTGTATTCTTCATACCCTTTATTTTTTATGGCTCAGTAATATTCGATTATATTCATGTACCACAATCTGTTCAGCTATTCCCCAAGGGTTATCTCCTTTGTTCCCAAATATTTACTACTACAATTTTAGAACATATGGAACCTCACTTTCTATATCTGACCTCCTTGAGGTGTTGCCTGAGATTTCTGGTTCAAAGAATATAAACATTTTAGTTACTTTCTTAAAACATTTCCTAATAGTTTTCCACAATAGTTGGACCAATTCATAGTTCCATCAATCATGGATTAGTGTGCCAGACAGAAAATACAGATTCTCAGAAGCAGAGGTAAGGAGGAAGTGCATTCTAGGCATGGAAGAAAGCCTGTACAAAGGCACAGAGATAGAGTGTCAAGTGTGAGGAACACCAAGAAACCCAATATGGCTGGACATAGAGTTCAGGAAGATAGGATGGGGCCAGGATGTGAAAAGCTATAAATGTCAAGCAGAAGAATCTGTACCGATTCCAGAGTCAACAAGAAACCACAGGGGCTTAGTGAGCAGGGACTGACAGTCAGATCTATACCCCAAGAATATTATTTTGGTAGCTATATGGAAGTTAGAGTAGACAAGAAAGAGACTTGAAGTAATTAATTAGGAGAATTCCACAAATATAGGCCACACCACTGGTAAGAAAAAAGTATATATAGGTAGACTACAAAAATAATAACAAGGCTGATGTCAGAGAATGACAGATTTAAAAGTGAAAGGGACATCAAAAGTCATCTGGTCCAACTCACTCATTTTAAAGAAGGGGAAACTGAAGCCTAGATTAAGTGACTTGCCCAAGTTTATACAGATAGAAAGTAGCAGAGCTAGGATCTCTGTCAAGTAAAAGGGAAAAGTATGACCTACATACAGTCCCCAAACAATCTCATTATATTATGCCTAGAATCTAGCAATGCTTTGTACTAGTCAGCACTTTAAAAAGGGTTAAAGTAGGCATTGTAATATTTGAATTGAATTAAATTAACATGACACCACAGAACACTTTTTTAAACATTAAGGCTTACCTCAGTTTTTTTTTTCTTTTCCAGGACTAAGAAACATTTTTCACTCACTTTAAATCTTTTTTTAGAATTAGAAACCTAATTCTTGGGAATTTCTAGCCTTGTCAACATGACAACACCTTAGACCAAGCAGGGGTTTGCTGGAGTCATTTCAAACAGGCTCTCCAGCTCATTGTTAGTGGAAGCATTTACAACTTGGAAATCGACAAATACAAATCAAGGCTTGAATTATTGCACTGTTGATTATCTAGACTTAAAAAAGTGATGGAAAAGTGTTAATAATGCAGATTGAACTTAATTGTCTCTGCTTACATTTTTTTCTAGTGGTCCAGTTGTTAAATATTTACTGGCACTCCTGTACCCAGCCCTCCTGACAAGACGGACAGCTTTTCTCCTATTACCCCCTTAACTGAATAACCCGTAGCCTGGACTCCTTCTGTTATTAGCCAGGACTCTGCTCTAACTAGTATTTCTGATAGAAAATTACCTTCCTAATCAAAGGTCAGTCCTAAAATCACCTTCCCCTTTACTGAAATCCATTATTACTTCTATCATGTTGCTTTCTTCCCAAAAACAGGAAAGAGAGAAGAACAAATACACATGGTGGTTAACGTTACTCTCATTTTTTAACTCTGGTCACTCTGTCTTTTTTAGGGCTCTCTTAACAATTAAATTATTCTTTCTCTGCAAGTGTGTTCAGAATAGCTAAAGATTGTCCTTTCACAGAATAGCCTATCAAAATACCTGCAGATTATTGTGCATAGTATTTGTTATACTAGTCTAACCCTTGCCATATTTTTTTCCAACCTATTTCAGGCTTTTTCAACAAATGAACTCTTCCCCCACTCCCAACATCTTAAACAGATTTGAAGAAATAGTGCTTAACAGTTATTTTTAGTGTCCTCAATATCTACCATCATCCCACTTGGTTTAATATTAAACAAGAAGACAAGAAGAATATATATTGCTGTATATCACTTTTCTACACTGTCTCTTTTCCTAAGAGTTTTTCTCTCCAAATACTAACTAGGTCTGACCCAGCACCTTATATCATTCGAAGAACCCAACAGGTACTTAATAGCTAGATAATAGCTAACATTTATTTACTACTTACTATGTGCCAGGTACTGTGCTAAGGACTTTACAATCATTATCTCATTTGATCCTCACAACATCCTTGGAAGGTAAGTACTATTATTTTCCTCACTTTACGTAAGAGGGAACTGAGGAAAATAAAGATTAAGTGACTTGCCCAGGGTCACACAGATATTTAATAGTGGTATTTTACCTAGAAAATGAAAGTGTTGGACTAAAGGAATGCTAAAGTCCTGTCCAGCTCTAAATCTAAGACCTTTCTTCAGAACTGGTATTAAAGAAAGAAGAGGTAATTTGTGATTTCAGATACAGAGATAAAGGTTCCTCTGAGTGATTTAGTCCCCACTCCACCACACTCTACCCACCATACCTGTCCCCCAGCCTGGAGGGGAAAAAAAATGCTCTACCTGCTGCCTTAGACTGACCTTCAAAATCAACTGTGACACTTGCTCCTGATTAAAATGCAGATACCACTCAAAGAGAATAATACTTTAAGGTGTCGTCAATTATTCATACGTTAGTGTGGATTAAGGATCTGAGAACTCTTGATACCAGAAGTGGGAAAGAAAAAGTATAAGGCTACCTGGAAGATGAAGGGAACAGAAAGTAAAAGGAACCATTGGAAATGGAGAGCATGCAGAACAAATGTCCCCATCCTCTAATTTATATTTCAACAATTTTGTCTTGTGCTAACCCTGCCTTGCTTAGTCAATCTGAAAACATTTCAGTTCCAAGCGAAAAAAAATTATCTGGATAATAAGTAAAGCAACTGTCCAAAGGGGAAAAAATTAAAAACAGAAAGTTCTGCATGCTTATCCCCATTTCCTTTATGAGAGATAATTTTCGCCCATAATAATATTTTGGAAAGATGGGCCTACTTGCGCATTTCTATGTTTGATCTTGTCCCCACAGCAAGGCAAGAATATGTGTGTAAAATCTCTTTTAAGTAGTCTGGAGAAAAGGAAAACACATACAATCAATCAATCAATCTCTCTCTCTCTTTTTCTTTCTCTCTCTCCCTCTCTCTCTTTCTCTCTGTTGGCAAATTAGTCTTCATTTCATTTTCTTTTTACCATAATAACAATGGCTCTTTTTATTTCAAAAACATTGCTGCTCAATAAAGAGTATAATGCTTCCTATTTCTGAATCTTCATTATCTTACAGTAACTTATTAGTGAAAATTTTACTTTCACCTGACTACATCCAAAGAAACACTCATCACAGAATCACATAATTTTGGAGTCCAAAGGGACCACACAAGTCATCTAGTCCAAAAGCACCAACTAATTTCCCCTCTCTCACCATTTTATTGATGGGCAACCTGAAGCAGGATATCAGAAGATTTTTTTCCAGATAAGCTCCAAATGGATAAATGATCAAGATATGAAAGATCACATCATAAAAAAAATCAGAGGAATAAGAAAGAAATTACCCATCAGATTTATGGATGAGGGAAAAGTTCATGACCATACAAGGGATTGAGAGGATGACAAAAGGTAAAATGAACAATTTTGATTACATAAAATTAAAAAGCTATGACAAAAAAAAATCCAATGCAGCTAAGATTAGAAGGGAAATAGTTAACTGGGGAAAATCTTTGTAGTGAGTTTCTCTGATAAAGGTCTCATTTCCAAGATATGTAAAGAATTGGTTCAAATTTATAAGAATAAGAGCCATTTGGCAACTGATAAATGGTCAAAGGATATGAACAGGTAGTTGTCAAGCGAAGAAATCCAAGTTTTCCATGTCAGTATGAAAAAAGTGTCCCAAATCACTAATTAGAAAAGAATTTGCAAATTAAAGCAACTCTATACCTCACACTCATCAAGTTGGTAAAATTGACAAAAACCAAAAGGAAAATGACAAATGTTGGAGGAAATACTGGCATACTGGCACATGTTGGTGAAACTATAAATTGGTCTAGTTATTCTGAAAATCATGGAACCATACCCAAAGAGTTACTAATTCTGCATACCCTTTGATCCATATATACCACTGTTAGACTTATACTCCAAAGAGATCAATGAAAGAGGAAAAGGTCCTATTACATACAAAGGTACATGCTCTTATTTTATTAGCAAAGAATTGGAAAATAAGAGGGTATGTGTCCATTGGGAAAGTATATAAGTGTAATGGAATACTATTGTTCTATAAGAAATTATTAAAGAAACAATTTCAGAGAAACCGGGTAAGATGTGTATGAATTAATAATGAAATGAAAAGAACTAGGAGAAATAATTTATACTATAGCATCAACAATGTAAAAATGAACAATTTTGAGAGACTAAAGAACTATGATCAACACAATGATCAACTATGATTTGAAAGAACCAATGATGAAAAATTCTACGCATCGCCTGACAGAGAGGTATTGGACTAATATGCAGATTAAGATACACATTTTTGGACATAGCCAAAAATGGAAATTTTATTTGCTTGGCTGTATTTGTTACAGGATTTTGTTATTCCTTTTTTCTCAAGGATAGGAGAAAGGCGTTGAGGAGATAAGAAGAAAAAATAAATAAATGTTTGACTATTAAAAAAAGAAATGGCATTTTTAAAAGAGGATATATATTCCCTTGCCTGTGCAATACAAACATGAATGTATATAACATAGCACAAAATACTGAATTTCACCCAACAAAAAACCAGTCTTGCCTCACCGAAGCATTCCTCAAGATCAACAAGTACCTTAGTTTGCTTGAATAAACAGAACAATTTCATATGTCATGATCCTCTTGTAAAAAAAAAAAAACCACTTGATTTCAAAGGATACAGAATGCTATTGTAGTCAAAAAGAAAATCAAATAAAAAAATATTTAATTGGCCTTAGTTTTTGAGAATTCAAAGCTGAGAAAATTATTAATGGGAAGTTACTAACTGGTATATACAAGGGTAACATTGAAAGGTTAAAGCTTTCAATTCAATATTAATAGCCCACCAACTTCATTTAGCACTGGATATTCTTTCCAAGATATGGGACATTCAGGGAGGACTACCACCTCTGTTGTGAGGGATTGCTGAACCCTTTTCCAGGCTCATCTGGTACTCAGCTGTCACCTGTGACTCAAAGAAGCTGTAGCATGCACAGCAGCCACACCTTGGTAAAATTGCCTTGGCAGATGGGCTAAAGTAGGTTGAGGGTAACTGGTAGGCCTCAACGGATAGATAAGTTGGGGGAAGGAGGGGGTCCCACCTAAGCATGTGAAGATTCCCCCAGTAGAATGGGTAGATGAGAACAATGTTCCAACAGCCATGAAGGTAGCTGAAGCAGGTGCTGTGGAGCGCTTATAACTTGGGCAGATATCAAAGATGCCAGACATCTAGACTTTTGTCATGACACTGGACTTCAATGACTCTGGAAGAGAGTGAGGCTGACAACTTTGTACAACTCTGTCTCACTTAAATCCAATTCATGCATGAGCCAAGACATAACCCTTTGATGTCATTTATCTTCTTCAAAACAAAGGACAAGCAACTTCTCCAACCTTCAGTTTGAAAGGTATGAAGAAATCACTATTAAGTATGGTTAAAAATTGCTATGTTTAGGTGTTTTGATCAGGAATAAAAGACTTGGTACCTTTTAGAACTATCCCTGGAAAGAAGCTGCAAAAGATTAGTAAGGGCCAAGTAATAAAATTGAGATAAGATCCTAGATTGAATAAACACTAATAAGGTCTCTCACCAGAAGGGAAAGTTAGAGAAAGGGTTACTCCTTTAAAAGGAAGGTGTTAATAAATCAATTAAAGGCATGATAAGTAAATAGGAACAAGACTGAACAAACTAGGTGCAACTGAGAAGTCCAGAGGCAGCCAAACTCTGATGACATAAAGTTCAATGAAAAGAGCACTTATACATAGGTGGTATTTTGAACTTGGCTCTGACTTGCATATCATGTTCTTAAGAGAAATTAGAATCAAAATACTAGCTGCTAATTTAAGTAAAATTTTTGTAGATAATGAACACAAGAGGATCATGTGCCATGTACCTGCAACTCAGTTAACTACATTTGTGCAAAACCAAATCTCTAAATTTTGAATACTTCAACTGATCTGTGACCTCATCAATAAAGATATTACCTCCAATGATGGTAAATCATGCCCCCCCTCTTATCCTATGCAACTATTTTCTTTATGTTTACCCAAAATGCTGGAAGCCTTCCTGTAGTTCTCTTAACACTTTGTGGGGTATCAATCCAGAGCACTGTGGTTCATTAATTATCCCTTACTCTCAATCATTTCACATCATAAATTTCTCTAATGACACCTTTTCCATTCTCTGAACCCTCAAACCATCATATAAGCTGTGAACAGTAAATACTGTACATGCTCAAAGGTATTTGTGTTGTTTTGGTGTGTTGGAGAGGGCACTGAAGAACTGAGAGTTAGTAGACATGGGCTCTTCTAGTCATGATTCTACTGTTTAACTTCCCTAGGACTTAATTTCCTTACCTTTACCTTGTAAAATCAGAAGACTGAGCTAGATGATTTCTAAAGTCCTTCCACATTTTGTGTCTATGACTTGGTGCAACTACTAACAAGGTACAGTGCCTAAGAAAAATTATTTGCAGTGATCTTATCAACTCCCATTGAGTCAATAGTCATCTCTATGCAGATGATTCCCAATTTTACATATACAGCCCTCATCTCTCCTCTAAGGTCCAGTCCCACATCTCCATCTACCTACTGGAGATTTTTATTCCAATGTCCCCCAGGCATCTCAATCTCAACATGTCCAAAACAGAGCTGATTATCTTTCCTCTTAACTTCCCTAATTCTGTCAAGGACACCACCATTCTTCCATTCACCCAGGTTCCCAACCTAGGAGTCATCCTCAACTCTTCATTCTCCTCTCTTTTTCCCCTCCCTCCCCCCATTCCAATCAATTGTCAGTTCTTGTTCTCCCTCTTCAGTTCTGCCTCTAGGAACTCTCCCACTTCCTTTCAAGACTCAACTCAACTGCTCCCTCCTTCAAGTGGCCCCTCCTAATTCCCCCAGTGATGAGTTTGTTAATTTCTTCCAACCCCAACATTTTGCATCTATGTTGCATTTACTTATCTATAAGTATGGCTGTAACTTCATACCCAGTAAATGTAATTCCTTGAAGTAATTCATTTTTGTATTTATATTTCCCCCACCTGGCACCTAGTAGACATATATTAAATGCAGGCTAAGTTGACATCTAAAGCTCCTTTATCAGTAGGAATCAGGAGTAGCAGTACACACATAACAGAAAATTTTCACTCCCTGTGTAGGCAGTATATTTTAAATGTCTAAAATTTATAAAACATGTTTAGAACAGTTAACAAAAATATGCTGCCAGCATCTCCTCCCAAAGTAAATTTCATGAAAACTTCAAAATATGCAATTTAATAGCACTAAAGCACAGACAGTAGTGTTTACTATCATTGTTTTTGCCTTTCTTTGTATCCCAAGATCTATTGTTTTTTGCCTTTCTTTGTATTCCTAATGCTTAGCACAGCAGCTGAGCATATAGTATGTGCTTACTTAAATAAACGCTCACCAACTGGGGAACTACTCTGATCTTTTGAACTCTATCAGTATTAATCTAGAGCACACTATACTCTAAAGGCCAATTCCACCTATGGGTACTAAGAATTGTCTCAGAACTCATAAAAGGTCAAGTTTTAATTTGGCAGACAAAGTAACCCAACAGGCAGTGCAACCCAAAGCAACTCAACAGCAACAGGCAACAGCCTAGAACTTGAGACCCTAAACCCAACTAAGAAACAGAACAGGTAGAAGAATACCAATCTTCACAATCCACAAACAGTAAAAAACATATAACTTTTCTATCATAAATGTCATGATAAAACTGAAAGGTCACAGGTCTTTAAGTAAAAGTGCCTATGTCCTCCAACAACATGAAACTAGCACATCACATGCTGGAAGGAAAGACCAGATCATTCTAATAATCTAAAGAAACGAACTCCTTTGATACAGCTTAAAAATAATCACTTGAAAGCATCATGATGCAGACAGGAAAACAGTGTATCCCATAGTAGTAGCCACTGTTTTGAAACGTTCACACTGAGGAGCTGACACGGTTGGAATGACCCTGCATGTGGAAAGTCCATATGTCCTCCTTAATCTGGAGTGGTGGATTCTGCACTGCTCACCCTAAATAAAAGGTAGCCAACTGAGCAGCTAATGAAATCCTAGCTCTTGTTTCTTACCAACCTTCTAGGTATTGAATTTGAGGTCTTCCAAGACAACCCAAAACTGCACTCAGCTATTCATTTGACCCTTGTGCTTTTCTCCCACAAACAGGTCGTTTAAGCTCCAAATGTCCAGACAAAGAAGTAAAGGAGCAAAGAAGATCAGCAAGCTAAAACTAAGTTATGAATTATAAAGCTCACTGCCACTTTATTGTTCACCTTTAAATATGTTTCTTGTCTCCCCAAAGGGACTACTGCCCTTCAAGAGCCCTTTACAATGCCTACCTAGCACTGTGTATCCTATACCTACAGTAGGCACTCAATAAATATTTGTTAATGATCATGCCAGAGGGCCTAATTCCAAGGCCACACTAAGGAACTTAAGAATGAGACATATACCTGATCTCAAACCCCACAGCTATTTTCCTTTTAGGGGCTCAGAACTCTGGGTCGCTTTAACTGCAGGTCTCTTGTTTTCTCCCAAGACTCGATGACCGATAACCATTTCCCTCTGCCAGGGCCTGCCTCCTTCACCTGCCCTCTGCCAGGACCTGCCCCATTCAACCCTTCAGCACTCCCTGCAGATTGTCTTCTTTCGAAGCTGCTTCCTCCAGGCAACAGCAGCCCGGCTCATCACCGCTCTCGGACCGAATGCGCCATGGAGTCCCCGGCGCCTTCGCGTTCTCGGGTGGCAAAGAGCAGCAGCAAACCTGGCACGGGGCGAGCCGGAGAGAGAGAGGGTGGGAAAGGAGGGGACCCTCCCCTTTCCCGAAGCTGAGCATATATTGCAGTTTGCCCTCGGATCGCTCCCCCTCCAGCCTCATAGTCAGCTCCGGTCAGCGACTCGGCAGGGGCACCGGGCACCCGAGGTCCTGCCTTTCTGGCATGGCACACCGCCGTTAGCACCGGCCCGGTCCCGGCCCCGCACGCTCTCCCGGGGCACTCCGGGCACCCCTCCCCCTCGGGCCCCGTGCAGACCCGGGGTCCCCCGCACTAACAGCAGCCCCTCTCCCGTGCGGCGCTGAGCCCGCCCGCTGGGGGCCGGTTCAGGCGGGCTCCGGGGTCCGCTAGCTCCCTGACTGGAGCTCGCGCCCGCAGGCACCCCAGCAGGCTGCCAGGCTACCGGGCTGTCTTCCCTCGGGGGCGCAGTAGGCTGCCCTCACCCCACTCTCTCGGCCTCCTCCTCCGCCGCCGCCCCCCAGCAGTACTCACTTCCCGGGGTTGGGGGGTGGGGAGCGCTCTCCGGCGGCGGCGGCAACGGGAGCCTCCTCCTCCTCCTCCTCTTCTTCCTCCTCCTCCGTCCGCTGCCCGCGGCGGCGGCAGCAGCAGCGCCCGCTCAGGCCCCGGAGCCGCCCCCGCGCCTGAACGTGAGCAGCCGCCCGGCTCGCGCCGCTTTCCCTAGCCCAGAGCGCGCACCCGAGCTGGAGGGGAGAGGGAAGGGGGGAAGGGTGTTGGGGGGATGGAAGCGCGCAGCAGGGAGGGAGGGGGTGACGACGGCGCGCACGGCTCACCGCCTCGCCCGCGCGAGAACAGGCACGGGGCGGGGGCGGGGCCTCACGCGCGTGCCTTGACAACGGTTCGTACGAGCCCTTCCCCCCTCAGTCCCTGCGGAGCTCGGCTGGCGGCGGGACGTCCTGGGGGTCAGGGCTCTGAGGCGCCCCAGAGAAGTTTTTCCTCAGGAGATTCTCTAGGCCCTTAGGACAAAAAAAAATGCCACCTGGAAGCGGGGCATCTTGGGGATACCAGCCCCTTGCTAGTGGGAGCTCGAGAGTGCCTGCCCCAAAGGTGGGAAGGAGAATTTCTCCCCTTGAAGAGGCTTTTTTCTACCTGTACTTGTCGAGGCGGAGGCGGAGAGGACTTGTGGATGGAGCCAAAGATTTGCGTTTCCTGTGCCCTGCGCCAGTCACTTAACCCGGTGACCCTCAGCTTCCTTATCTGTGAAGGAGGACTAATTACCCACCTCACTAGTGGGTAGTGAGGAGCTCGTGAGATAATGTATTTTCTGAAGCCAACGTGCTATTATATAAATGTCATTACTGTTGAAAGGGTAGTACATCTCTGTGCCTGAGGTCACTTTTATCTTCACGTGAACTAGAAGATGTGACTTTTTCGGATAATTGAAGCTTAATTCCTTTAAAACTCACTAAGTGGTGGTTTTAAAATATACATATTATTTATGTTATATTATAATCATATAAATGAGACAATGTGGCCCAGCCTTCAAGCCTTGGGAGACCTGCATTCAAGTGGATTTATGACCTAAGGCGAGTCACTTAATCTCTTAGTGTACTAGGCAACTCTCTTAAAAGAGATTGTAAATTGCAGAGAAGATACTGAATTGAATCGATAGGAGTTTTCTCACCCGGGGAGTTCCCTTATATCTGTGAAATCACAGGTCTAGTCTGAACACCTATATACTTTTATATCCACGAAACTTCCCTCACCTTTATGCTCCAGCTAGAGCATGCCCCCTTTTAGACTATGAATAAAACCGAGCTGAACTCCCCTGACCACTTTTAGTGAGTTGCTTATGCTCTGGTTCAGCATGGGGGAAATCTGGGTTCAAGGATCATGTGACAATACTTTGGTTCCAATGGTGGCAGCAAGGGAAAAGGTATGCTTCGAAAGAGAATTGGCCACTGAGCCAGAAAGAGCCATCCCCTCAATAATCCTTAAAAAGAGTGACTGCCCTCTAGAGCACTGCTTTTCCAGTTAGCCAAGAATGGCATATTCTGTGAGGCTTTCTCTTCTCATAAGAGATAGAGGGGTACATTCCTCCCCCAACTTATCCGAATCTCTTCTCTCATTGAAGCTACAGCATGTTTGTCTAAGGGTCCTTGGGTGGGAATCTCAAGGCCTTGGCTGCCTCTTGCTTTTTGTTTCCTTCCCTTAGAGTAAGTGACCAAATAGTAATCCTGAAATGGACATCTCTAGGCTTGGAGTCATCCTCAGGAGTCTGACAGGTCAAGAGATCTTGGATCTCGTAGTTGAAGCTGATGAGAAGCAGCAGTTTTCTGTAATTACTCCTTTCTCAGAGAAGGTGACCACCAACAAGAGGAAAAACTCAAGCCCTGGCTTGTTTTGCTAGAGAACTGTACCTTTAAGAAATTCTTCAAAGAGGATGGAGCCAAGGTGAAGATTAAATGACTGTTTAGCAGTTCCACAAAATGTTTCATGTTTTAATTTTTTAAGTGTCAACCTCCTGAGAGAGTAGAGTGGGAGTTATGAGTTACTGTATCATATTTTAATGAGTTACTGTAACATTTTAAATCTTTGACATTTATGAGTTTTGTATTTTGAGCATTTCTTTTGTGGAAAGGAAATAAATGACTGTCCTCTAACTAAGCTACATTGTACATTTAGTAACTGTCTGATCCCTTTTGGGGAGATGGTACACATAAGCCAAGCCTAAGCTTTAACTGATTTCCTGGAGTTTCTGGCATAGGGACATAAGTAAAAGACTACGACTTTAAAAGAGTCAGATTCCTTTCTTCAGAGTCCAGGTTCCCCCAAGACAGAACTTTGTGAACACTTTAAGTGATCTACTCCAGGGGACTCTCAAAAATCTTGTCAATTCTATGGTGCTTAACTTTCCTTATAGTCCAACTCTCACAGCCATACAGTACTATTGTAAAAACCATAGCTTTGATTATATGGACCTTTGTTGGCAAGATGATATCTCTGCTTTTTAGTAAGCTGTCCAGATTTGCCTTTGCCTTCCTTGCAATGAGCAAGCATCTTTTAATTTCATGATTGCAGTTGCTGTCTGCAGTGATCTTTGAGCCCAAGAATATAAAATCTGACACTGCTTCTGTTTCTTTTCCCTCTGTTTCCCAGGAATGATAGGAACAGTTGCCAAGGTCTTAGGGATTTTTTATGTTAAGTTTTAAGCCAGCTTTTATACTCTCCTCTTTCACCCTCATCAATAGGCTTCTTCATTCCTCTTCACTTTCTGCCATCAGAGTAGTATCATCTACATATCTGAGATTGTTGCTGCTTCTCTTGGTAACCTTTATTCTGGCTTTTGATTCATCCAGCCTAGCATTTCACATGATATGAACTCTGCTTATAAGTTAATAATGGTATAAGGTAAACAATGTACAGCATTTTTGTACTCTTTCCCAATCTTAAACCATTCTGTTGTTCCACGTTTGGTTCAAACTGTTGCTTCTGCATACAGGTTCCTCAGGAGACAAATAAGATGATGTGGTACTCCCATCCCTTTGAGGACTTGACACATTTTGTGGTGAGCTATACTCTCAATCAAAGGCTTTAGTGTAGTCAATGAAGCAGAAGTAGATTTTTTTTCTGGAATTCCCTTGTTTTCTCCATAATCCAGTGAATGCTAGCAATTTGGTCTCTAGTTCCCCTGCCTCTTTGAAAACCAACCTGCACTTCTGGTAATTCTCAGTTCACATATTGCTGAGTCCTAGCTTGTAGAATCTTAAGTATAACCTTGCTGATGTGTTAAATGAATGCAATTGTTTGGTAATTTGAACATTCCTTGGCATGGCCTTTCTTTAGGATTGGGATATAAACTGATTTTTTTTTTCAATCCAATGGCCACTGTTGAGTTTTCCAAATTTTCTGGTATATTGAGTGAAACACATCTTGTGGGATTTTAAATAGCCCAGTTGGAACTCAGTCATCTCCACTAGAGCCTTATTGTTTGCAATGCTTCGTAAGGCCCACTTGACTTAATTCTACAGGATGTATGGCTCTAGATCAGTAACTATCGTGGTTATCAGTGATGTTAAAATCTTTCTTGTAAAATTCTTCCATATATTCTTGCCACCTATTTTTAAGTTCTTCTGCTTCTGTTAAGTCCCTATCATTTTTGTTTTTTATAATGCCCATTTTTGCATGAAACATTCCCTTGATATCTCTAATTTTCTTGAAGAGATCTCTTATCTTTTCTATGCTATTGTCTTCTGTTTCTTTAAGAAAACCTTATCTCTCCTTGCTATTATCTGGAATTCTGCATTCATTCAGTTGAGTATATCTTTCCCTTTCTCCTTTGCCTTTTACTTTCCTTCTTTCCTCAGTTATTTGTAAAGTCTTAATCAGACAGTAATTTTACTTTCTTGGTCTTCTTTTTCTTTGGAATGTTTTTTGTTGCTGCTTCCTATACAATATTGCAAACCTCTGTTCATAGTTCTTCAGGCACTCTACCAGATCTAATCCCTTAAATCTATTCATCACCTCTACTTCATAAGGGAGGTTATTTAGGTCATACATATGTGGTCTGATTTTCCCTACTTCTTTCAATTTAAGTCTGAATTTTGCAATAAGAAGCTCATGATCTGAGCCACAGTCAGCTCCAGGTCTTCTTTTCACTGACCATAGAGAGCTTTTCCATTTTGGGCTGCAAAGTATATAATCAAATTGATTTCCATATTGACCATTTGGTGATGTTCTTGTGTAGAGTTGCCTTTTGGGTTGTTGACAAAAAGTATTTGCTATGACCAGTGAGTTATCATGACAAAACTCTATTAGTCTTTGCCCCACCGTTTTGTACTCCAAGGCCAAGCTTGCCTGTTATTCCAGTTATCTTTTGATTTCCTACTTTAGCATTCCAGTCCCCTATGATAAATGTGACATTTTTTTGATGTTACTTCTAGAAGCTATTGTAGGTCTTCATAGAACTGAGCAACTTTGGTTTCTTCAGTGGTTGGAGCCTAGACTTGTATTATTGTGATGTTGAATGGTTTGCCTTGGATTCACACAGATAGCATTGTCATTTTTTAGATTATACCTCAGTACTGCTTTTCTCACCCTTTTATTCATTATGAGGGTTTCTCTCTTTGTTCTAATGGATTCTTGCCCACAGTAGTATATGTAATGATTACCTGAACTAAATTCTCCCATCCCTATCCATTTAAGTTCATTGACACCCAAATGTTGATGTTTAATCTTTCCATCTCCTGTTTGACCACATCCAGCTCACCTTGGATCATAGATCTTACATTCCAGGTTGCTATGCAATATTGATCTTTACAGCATCAGACTTTCCTTTCATCACCAGACACATCCACAGCTGAGCTTCCTTACAGCTTTGGCGCAGCTGCTTCTTTCTTTCTGGAGCTACTTGTAGTTGTACTACTTTCTTCCCCAGTAACATATTGGACACCTTCTGACCCGAAGAGCTTATCTTCCGGTGTCATAATCTCTTTTATCATTTTCATATGGTCCGTGGGGTTTTCTTGGCAAAGATACTGGAGTAGTTTGCTATTTCATTCTCCAGTGTATCACCTTTTGTCAGAACTCTTCACTATGACCTGTCCATCTTGGATAATCCTGCATGGCATAGCTCATAGTTTCATTGAGCTAAGCAAATCCCTCCACCCCAACAAGGCAGTGCTCCAGGAGGGGGAATGCACATCTATTAAGCATTTAATAGTATTAAATGTGCCAGGCACCATGCTAAACACTGGAGATACAAAGAAAGGCAACAAACAATACAGCCCAACATCTAAAGGATCCCATTTCTGATGGGAGAAACAACATTTAAATAACTATGTACATACATGATATATAGAGTATAAATGGAAAATAATCTCTCAAAGGGAAGGGACTAGTAATAGAATAGTAGGAAAGACCTCCTGTAGAAAGGGAGAATTGAGCTGAGTTTTCAAGTCAGGAAACCTAGGAATTGGAGGTGAGGAGGGAAAGTATTCTAGGCATTTCCAATGAAAAATTCATGAAGTCAGGAAAGCAACAAAAGCATGTGAGGGATCAGCAAGTAGGCTAGTGTAGCTACAAGAGGGTGCAAAGAGGAAAGGGAAGTGTGAGAAGACTGGAAAGGTAGAAAGGGTCTTCCTATTTTTGTTGTGAAGGACCTTAAATGCTCACAGAGGATTTTACATTTGATCCTGGACATAAAAGGGAGGCACATGAGTTTATTGAGTATGGGGATGACAAACCTGTGTTTTAGGAAAATCACTTTAGCAGCTGAATAAAAGATGGATTAGAGTGAGGAGAGACTTGAGTTAGGTAAACCATTTAGAAGGCTAAAGTAATAATAGTCTAGGCAAGAAGTGATGAGGGTTTGTACAAGAGTAGCAACTATATGAGTGGAGAAAAAAAGGATATGTGGAAGAGATACTGTAAAGGTAAAAACAAGATTTGGCAACAGATTAGATACTTTGGAGTCAGTGAGAGTGGATAGTGAAGGGTAACACCAAAGTTTAGATTTTGGGAGAACAGTAGTGGCCTTAATAGTAAAAAAAGAGATGTTGGAAAAAGGAAAGGGTTTTGGGGGGGGGGAAATGAGTTTTGTTTTGGACATTTAGGTTTTGAAGTGCCTATAGAACATCTAATTCCTAGTGTCCAAAACTGTCCCTATTTGATTATAAAGAAATGGAGCTCAGGAGATAGACTATGGATGGATATATAGATCTGGAAACCATTTGCTTAGAGATTATAATTGAACCCATAGGTATTGATGTAATCATCAAGCAAGAAAGTATAGAATGAAATGAGAAGAGGGCTCATGGCAGAGACTTGAAGAATGCTCACACTTAGTGGGTATGACCTGGATGAAAATGAAGCTAAGAAGATAAAGGAGAAGACATGTTGGAGGAGAATCAGGAGAGAAGAGTAACATGAAAACCTAGACAAAAAAGGGTAATCCAGAAGTAAAAGGTCATCAATAGTATTAAAGATTGCAGAGAAGTCAAAAAGGATCAGGATTTTTTATATTTAGCAATTAAGAGGTCATTGGTGACTACAGAGTGATGTTTCAGTTAAATAATGAGGTCCAAAGCCAGATTGCAGAGGGTTAACAGGTGAGTGGGAAGAAAGGGGAAAAAATGCCAAGTATTGATGTCTTTCTCAAGTTTAGCCAAAAAGAAGAAGAGAAAAATAGACCAGTAGCTAATGAAGATGGACAGATAAAGTAAAGATGAGGGAGAAATGGGTGGGCTTGTAGGCATCAGTGAAGAAGGCAGTAAATGGGGGAGAGGTGAAGATTTTAGAGAAAATAGGGTATTAGTTGGGGGCAGTCTCTTGAAGAAAACAAGGAGGGGATGGCATCAAGTGCATTTAGTGAGATTTGCCTTGCCAAGGAGAAGGGCCACATCTTCCTGTGTGATTGGGGTGAAGGAAGAGTTAATTGGGAAAGATGTCTGAGTTATGTGAGAAGAAGAGGAAGGAAGAAGAGGATGCTGTCAGTGAACATCCCCATTTTTTTTTTAGTAAAGTATGTTTTGGTGAAGTTTCTTGGCTAAGATGGTAGAAAAAGGATTTATAGTGGGAGACCTGAGGAAGGATAAAAAAGTTTGGCATAGCTGTTGTAGTGAGCAAGATAGTGAATCTATTTGAGCTACAAATTGTTTATGGGTAAGGGTGGCCCCATTGAGATTATGAAGTATAAATTTGTAGTGGATGTAATCAGCATGTTTTTTGTGATTTTCTCTAGCTCTATTTAGCAGCATATAAATAAGAACAAAGGAGGCAGATAAGTAAGTAATTCAAGGTTAGGGTTTGAGTAAGTATGATAGTTGATGGGATAAGGGGAAAGAGATTGAGTGTAGAGGATAGTGTAAATTTGAACTAATTCACCAGTGGGTCAAGATAGTAAATAAAGGGAGGGTAGTGCAGTCAGTGAATGGGTGATGACCTTTCAAAAAACTGATGGAAGGAGAGACTGGAGGGCACAATGAGGATGAAGAACAGTATTAGGGAGTTGTAATAAATAGTAAAAGATGGAAGATAAAAGGTTGAAATCAAGTAAAGGAATTTTGGAATGAAAGAGGAACACTTGTGGGTAATGGCCAGATTAAGGGCATAATCATCTTTGTGTGTAGTTGAAGTGGAGCAGAAGAGTAAAGCATAGGAACTGAGTAGATTGAGAAACTGGTAAGTAAAGGTAATTGAGGGACAATCAGGATGTATATTGAAGTCCCCTAATATGATAGTAGGAACTGAGACGAAGAGAAAAACCATAGCCAATCACTAAACTCATTGAGAAAGGAAGAAAAATGTCCTGGAGTCATAATAGAAAATGGTCATCAAGATGTGAATTGGGCAATAAATGTGGATAGCATGAATCTTAAAAAATAAGAGATTGCTGAATGGTGATGGTAGAGGTATAGTAAGAAAGTAGCCATGGGGAACAAAGAGTATTCTGAGCCCTCTACCATATTCTATGAATACAGTTAGTTTAAGAGAAAATGCAGTCAGTATTAGAAAGGGCAACAAGGGAAACAATATCCTCATAGAGGAACCATATCTCAGCGAGGGCCAAAAGATAGACATAAAAAAGGAAAAGGTTTAAGGTAAACATAAGTTTATTAATTATGGAATAGGCATTGTATAGAGCACAATGGAAAAGATAAACACATCTGGAGTCAGACTTTAGGGGAATTTGGATGAGGAAGATGGGGTGAGGGAGGCAGTGGTTAGGGAATGTATAGGGTCTGTACATTGAGGATCAAGGAGTTTAGAATCATTGTAATAAGAATAGTATGAAGAGGTGCAAGTCTGCTAACCATTGAGGAATGAGTCTAGGTGGTTTATCAGTGGTTGAACCGGGGTCATTCAAGAGAAATAGGTGATTAAGCTGTTAATGGTCCTCCCTTAAGGTCCAACCTCATGGCAGATGGCATGTCAGGTAATATTGGGTCCTCACAGGCTGAGGAGACAAACCTTATAGCAAGTTGAGATATAGCTGGGTTTGTCTAGTCAAGAGATAGGAGATAATAGTACTAGGCTGAGGAAGTTAGGAGTAGAAGGAAGGTCTTATCTGAGAGATGAGCACTGGGTCAAGTACAGAGACTTTAGAGCCAAATAATTACAGAGAATAATCAAGAAGAAGCATTTATTAAGTACATATCATGTTGTAGGTAGTGTGCTATATACTGGGAATATAAACACAAAAATGAAAGTCTCTTCCCTCAAGAGGGAAGAGAAACATTCTATTGAGAGAAACAATACATATATACATGTAAAAAATTCTACATTCTATTGAGAGAAACAATATATATATAATACATGTAAAAAATAGAAAATATATAAAAACTAAATACAAAATAATTTCAGGAAGACATGATTAACTAGGGGCATTAAGAAAGGTCTCTTGTAGAAGATAATACTTGAGCTAACCTTGGAAGGGAGTTGGGAGTTACAGTATGTGGAGATGAGGAGGGAATATATTATAGGCTTTGTAGAAAGCCTGTATAAAGGTACAGAGATAGGAGAAGAATATGTCTGGATCAAAGAGTATGGTAATAAGTCTAAGAAGGTCATCAGAAGCAATACTGTACAGTGTTTTCAATGCTAAACAGAGAAATTTGAATACTCTATTGTCTTTAGACCAAGAATTCTTAACATGAAATCTGAGAATTTAAAAAAAAAAATCTTTATAACTATATTTCAATATAATTAGTTTCTTTTATAAACCTATGAATTTTATTTTATTCATTTAACAACATTATTCTGAGAAGGGTTCCATAGACTTCACCAAACCACCAAAGGAATTCATGACCCCAGAAAAGGTTAAAACCCCCTGCTCTAGGCTAATAGTGAGGCACTTGAGCTTTCATGAAGGATTTTAAAGAACAGCAATAAGGAGATGTATGATTTAAAAAGAGATGAGCAAATAAGTAATAGATAAATAATAGAAAGCCCACAAAATGCCAAGAGACCTAGAAGAAGGCTCCCAGGATATTGGGTAGAACTGATGTGGAGAATTTATGAGAGGACATTAGACAAAAGTTCATGATGATAAGCACAATGTTTATAGACTTGGACTCAGGAAGATATGTATTCAAATTCTACCTCTGGCATTTACTAGCTGAATGATCACAGGCAAGTTGCAATCTAAGTCTCAAATCCCTAAGACATACCTACTAAGTCAATGATTAGTAATAGTTAACATTTATATTGTACTTATTTTGTGCCAGGCACCCTGATGAGAAGGGAGTTCTTATGAGTATGTATAATAGCTTTATAATTATTATCTCATTTGATCCTTACAACAAACCTAGGAAGTAGGTACAATTATTATCCTTATTGTTCAGATGAGGAAACTGAGGCAGAGGTTAAGTGATTTGCCCAGTGTCACAACGCTAGTGTCTGAAGGCAGATTTGAATTCAAGTCTTCCTGATACCAGATTCAGCATCCTATCCCCTGCACCATCTAACTGTCCCTCATAGAGATGTTAAAGGTATTTTGCAAGGATTTTTTTAAAATGTTTATATAATACTTATTCTGTGCCAGACACTAAGCTAAGTGCTTTACAATTACTATCTCATTTGATCCTTAAAACAACCCTGGGCAGAAGGTTCTATTATCATCATCCCCCTTGTAAAGATGAGGAAACTGAGGCAAACAAAAATTAAGTGACTTACCCAGAGTCACACAGCTAGTCACTGTCTGAGGCTAGATTTGAACTCATATGGGTCCCTGACCACAGACACTGCACTCTATCCACTGCACCACCTACCCACCCAGAAGAATGTTGTAACCTTTTAATAAGATAAATATAGGGGCAGTTAGGTGGCACAGTGGATAGAGCTCTGGCCTTAGAGTCAGGAGGACCTGAGTTCAAATCCAGCCTCAGACATTTGACATAGACACTAGCTGTGTGACCCTGGGCAAGTCACTTAACCCCAACTGCCTCACCAAAAAAAAGCAAAACAAAATAAAACAAAAAAAAAAGAAATAAGGTAAATATATATTAAGTGCTTTGTAAACCTTAAGAACTACATACATAATTATAATTCTTATTATACATTACAACTTGTATTGTAATGGAGTACCCAAATCAATGAGATTATAGATTTATTAAAATATTAATATGTGGAAAAGAATAGTGCAGTATAAAAAGTCATACTCAGATAGTGATCTGCACTGGTAGAAGTAAATGTCCACATGGATAATGTAATGGATTTGACAGAGTATTTAAAGGAAATAGAAATCTTTACCTCCCCTTTTAAACAAAAGGGTACATATACAAGTTAGCTTTTGCTTAATGACCATCATGAACTATTCATGTCTTTTCCTGAAACACTGTGGTTACACTAATTCTGTTGAAAAAGACTTAAAAAGTCATCTGGTTCAGCTTCCCACCGCATGTAAAAATCATCTCATACAATCCTAGACATGTGTCACTCAAGCTTAGATCAAATACTTCCAATGCTGGGGAACTTACTTTGAAATGACTTGAGGTGCGTGGAACAATTTGCCAGATGCTTAGTGACCCACATTCCCCAACTACCATGTTGTTACGATTTTTAAAATTTTTGTCACTGCTTTTTATAGTTTTTCTTTCTCCTCACTCAGTGTCAGGCTGTCAGTATGGCTGCCTCTAGCAACCTCTTTCCACTTTCTAATTTACTGCTTCTAATCTATTGTGGGCTAGGATAAACAGATTTGTTAGTGTTTTGTGGAATGTAAGTAAATATATCCTAAGCGAGGACAGTCATATTGGGGTGAGGTATTGAGAAAGGTTTTCTTATGAGTATGTGCAATAGCACCTAGATTTTGGGGCATCTATTTTAGCTGACCAAAGGCTTATTTACTTATTTCCTGGGAAAGTTGAGGTTGCCAAATAAGTAACCACTGATTCAAGTAATTCATTTATTCAAAAAATGCAAATTGACCCTCAACAATGTGTACCTCCTACTCTTGAGGAGCCTATAGTCTGACAGGGGAGATAAGACACATAACTAATGTAATAAGGGACTGGACAAGGAAAAGCTAGCCTTTATGAATATATATAACATGCTTGGTGTGATGCAACCCCCGACACGGACTTCCAGGCATTTGTGTATTCTGTGACTTTCCAGTCTGCTTACAGCCAGGTGAGGAAAGTTTGTTCTTCTGAGCCAGATCTGAATATAAATACAAAAGACCTCAGTTGCTTAATCTTATTCTTTCCTACCTGACTCAGTATGGTAAATGGGGAAGCAAGGACTGTTGTAAGCCTCTGGATTGGGAAACAGAGAGCTAACACTAGCGTCCTATTCTCCCCACTTGGATCTACGTGAAGCCATAAGCACATGGCCCTGCTGCTACTTCTGTCCTTACTGTGTCATTCTTTACTACCCTAGGTGAAAATAATTGGAAATGGGACAGACTGAAAGACAATCTAGTGAGCTTTGAAAGGTCAAAAGAGTAAGACGCCAAACATGACAAAACAGGAAAATAATAAATGTTGAAGATGTGGGAAAATTGGAACACTACTGCATTGTTAGTGGAGTTGTGAACTGATCCAATCATTTTGGAGAGCCATTTGGAACTATGCCCTAGGTCTGTATCCCAAAGAGATCATAAAAATGGAAAAAGGATCCACGTGTACAAAAATATTTATCGCAGCTCTTTTTGTGGTGGCAAAGAATTGGAAATTGAGGGAATGCCCAACAGTTGGGAGATTGCTGAACAAGTTGTGGTATATGAATGTAATGCAATGCTATTGTTTCATGAGAAATGATGAGCAGGCAGACTTCAGAAAAACCTGGAAAGACTTACGTGAACTGATGCTGAGTGAAGTGAGCAGAATCAGGGGAACATTGTACATAGTAACAGCAACATTGTATGATGACTAACTTTGATAGACTTAGCTCTTCTCAGCAATGCAAGGATCTAAGACAATTCCAAAAGACTCATGATAGAAAATGCTATCCACATTCAGAAAAAGAACTATGGAGTCTGAATGCAGATCGAAGCATACTGTTTGCTCTCTTTTTGTTTGTTTGTTTCTTCTCACGGTTTCTCACATTGGTTCTAATTCTTCGAAAAATGTTTAATATGAATGTATGTGTATAGCCTATATCAGATTGCATGTCACCTTGGAGAGGGAGGAGGAAAAGGACAGGGAGAAATTTAGAACTCAAAATCTTATGGAAGTGAATGTTGAAAACTAAAAATAAATAAATAAAATGAAATAAATAGAAAAGGGACTTAAAAAAAAAAGTGAGCAGCGAGAAGTCTAGTCATATGAATCTGTGCCAGAATTTGTGGGCAGACCAGGTCAGTGATGAGTGAAACCCAGAATTACTTGATTGACCCAGCATAGCAGTGGATCAAAGGTACCCAAAAAAGAATGACTCATCCATTGGTTTTGCCACCTTTGGAAATAAACTTGGTTGGGTGAATGCTTTGTATCAACTACTCAGGGACTGAGGTGGTATAGGGGAATTATGGACCTAGGTCTTGAGGGGGCAAAATTTGTACTTCAGTTCTCACTATATCTTCTCTATAAATATCCATTTGTAAAAGTTTATTGATATTAATTGGTTAAATGCTACTAGGGTGATTATATTGGGGAGAAAACACCAGAATGAGGGCTCAAGCCAATAGCATTAGAGAGACATCCAAATCCTTCAGAAATATCCCTAGAATGCTGAAAGGAAGATAAAGTCTTGCCCTAGGAAGCCCACTTTCCAGTGAGAGTGGGAGCTGAAATAAAGACACACCCCATCCCAGAATTTAGAATAGGCTACACTAATAATAGGTAAAATATTACAAGTGCTATAAAAATGTAAAGTATTGTGAGAATTTAAGGGAGGGAAAGACTTCCTGGAAGAGGCAGCACTTCAGTTGGGCTTTAAAGGATGGCTAAAATTTTTGACAGGCATAGCTAGAGAATGGAGAGCATTGGAGGCAGAGGGAACTCCATAACAGATATTCATTGAATTGAATTGAATTAAAAGGCATTAGAAAAGAAAAGCACAAAGGCAGAAAAGTTTGAGAGGCATAAAAAGTCTTCCAAACTTTTTGTGACCCAGCAGAAACTTATAATCTTGTTGGGATAGTACCTGAAAAGTTATATAGGGGCAGCTAGGTGGCACAGTGGATAGAGCACCAGCCCTGAAGTCAGGAGGACCTGAGTTCAAATCTGATCTCAGACACATAACACTCACTAGCAAGTCACTTAACCCCAACTGCCTCACTCCCCCCAAAAAAAGTTATATAAGAAGCAATCAAGTATAAGATTAAGTATCTTTATTAAATGGTACAATATATTAAGGGAGTTCAAGGATGGAGAGAGTAATAAGAGTTGGAGTAACTGGATAAAGCTTTATAGAGGAGCTGGAACTAAAACTCAAAAAAACCTGAGAGAGAAAAATAGTAAAACCTTGGTATGTGAATAGTAGCTTCTTTGTTGGGAGATTTTGCTGAGGATCTGAAAAAGAACAGGACGGCAGAAGGATGTAGTAGCAACCATTGTCATACGCTACAGGGCTATCCAATACAGTCAGGACCAGGTTTTTGTGTTCACCTTTTGACTCATTTGTGCCAAGCAGAAATACCATCAATAGCCAGAAAAGAGCATACTACTTTCCATAACTAATTAATCACACAGCTGGTGGAATCTATAAATGGTAGAGTCGTTGAACACATGAACAAGCTTAACCTATTAGGGGAAAGCACTATGTTCTCTGTAGAGGAAATCATGCCAAACCATCCTATTAGAGTTCTTGAAGGTGTAAATGAATCTATGGATGGAAAATACCATGGACTCATCTATTTATTTAAACTTTGAACCTTGAAGAAAGTTCTCTACCAAAGGCCAGTTTTAAAATGTGTTACCCTGTAACTCAAAGGAATATTTCATAGAATGAGAACTAACTGAAGGACTAGTTGAAGTTAATCATGGAGTTCTTTAAAGAATTAGAACCATGTGTAGTATCAGAACTGGAAGAGGCCTCAGAGTCTATCATCTAATCCAACTCCCATACTTTATATTTGAGGAAACTGAGACCTGGGCAGACAAATGACTTCCTCCAAAGCATACAACATGTTAATGGCAAAGCTGGCATTTGGATACAGGTCTTCTGACTCCAAATCCAGTGTTCTTTCTACTTAATGCTGCCTCTAATAACTGAACTATGCTTGCCAGTAAACCTTTTATAATAGTGTAAAAGAATATACAATAAGTCCCCAATTGACAGATAATTCTTCCAGGTAGTGAAATGATAGGAAATTGGGACAAACTGCAGAAATAAGCCACAAGGCTATATAGGCAGAGAGGAAAGTGACAGATAAGCCTCAGTATGTACAAGTACAAGGTAATAATTCTTAAATAAGAAAAATAATTCAGACTACACTTAAAAGATGATGGGTCCTGAGCTATCACAATTCAGGAAAGAGCTAAAAATCATTCATTTTATTCTTTCAGAGCTACTGATTCCAACAAAATGCCAAGCATCATCAAAAGAATAATGGAAACAACAAAAACCATTATATTGTCCTAATACCAAATCACAGTAAATTGTTACCTAGACTACCATGTACAGCTGTGGTTTTTGTTTTATAAGAAAGATATGATGGAGCTGAAAAATAACTGGAGAAAGAGCCATGAAATGATAAACTACCATACAGGATAAACAACAACAAAAGTTTCTAATCAGGAAAGATGATGGCTGAAAAAGAAAATGACAAGGTTATAAAACCATTAGAGGAATAGATAAGACAACATTCACCAAATCGCAGAATACTATTGTAGCAAACCTACTGAAGTAGAGGGTGGAGTGGGTATCATGATACAGGATGTAATCAATACCTCTCAGGTGCTTTTAAGATCAAGCACACTAAAGCCCTCAACCTTTGATTGACTTATTACCTTATTCTTTATCTTCTGGGTTCTTCTGGGCAATCTATGGTATATGAATTAAAATTATCTCAATCTCTCTCATTAATTAGTTAGCTGAAGCTGCATCTCAGGAGACTTAGAGAAATCTCTTTTGTCATAGATTTTCTTACCTCTCTCATTCTCAAACCCCAAAGCATATAAACTCAGACTAGCATGTCTGTTAGTAACTATATAATTGTTATTTGATAACCAATAATGCAGAAGAATAAAAGAATACTTAAATAATGCACCTGTGAGGATAGTATCAACCAAAGTCACCTTTGTGCTCTGAGAAAACATAGGAAAGAAGAAGTTGTTGATTCAGTTTTTCTCAAGCATTGCCTACTGTCAACTCCTCCAAAACACTGAAATCAATAGTGCAAAAAAATCAGTTCTCTTCAGAATGACATTAACCCAGCTCCTCTCAGGATAACATTTTACTCATGTCTTAGTGAGAAAGCAGTTAACCACTTTTCTCCAAAGAATAAAATCTCAATTCACTTTCCATAAACAGTGAAAGATAAACTCAGTTCCCCCTTAGGAATTTACCTCAGAATGTCAGTTAAAGTCTCTCAAAAATGACAACTGTACAAATCATTCAACGATTCTTATCCAGTGATAGTTAACTACCAGTCGTCACGGAATAATAGTTCTATTCCATTCTTTCTCATTGCTTCAGATATACTTCTCCAGCTATGATAGTTAACTGACAATCTCTAAGGCTCTCTTCTCTTTCAAAGTAACAGTATCCAAGGTCTCTATGGGAGGAGCTCTTTAAATTGGGATTACACTAAAACTAGGCAATGGACTTTGCAACTAGAAAGAAAGGTAGCTTTAGGATAAATAAAAGTAATTGTTATTTGATATTGTGGGTAGTAATCATAGGATTTAGAACTCAAAAGAACCAATTACCTCCAGGATCAAATATAAAATCCCATTTGGCATGTAAAGCCCTTCACAACCTATCTCTCTCCTTACTATAACCACTTTCTACCACTACTACCCCATAGGAGTTTGGGGAGTTTCTCTGAAAGACACCCCTTTGACACTGAATACTCTTAAGAAGACATGATTTCTGTTTCTTTGTTTATTCACCACACTTCTAATGATCTTTCTCCTCACCTCCAACTCCTAGATTTCTTTTAAGACTTAGCTCAAAACACACTTTCTGAGTGTTTTCTCAAAACACACTCGAAACACTCTTCTCTGGCACCACATCCCTTCTCTCTAAGATTATCTTCCATTTATACTCTATACGTCTTGTGATACATACGTACCCTAAGTCACAAAGTCCATCAGTATAGGATTCCCTTCTTATTGATAGAAATCAATACCCTGCATCTGTGTGAGTAGTAGGGCAGAAATGTGGAAGAGAGAGGAGCACCAGTCTCCTCGAGTCTCTTTGAGTTTCTTTGAAAGTCTCTTTGGGTCTCTTCAGGTTTCCAGTATTACATCAGGCACTTCTGGCTTCCAGCTTTGAGAGAGATGGAAGATGCCAACCCCACTTCAGGTTGCTAAAGGAAAAGACTCTGGGAAAAAGCCAAGGAGTTGAGAGTTTCCATCACATCCCTATTCCCAGCTTGCTATACTAGAGAATTTGGAAAACTTCTCCTTGAGTGAAATCTAGAACCCTCTCTCAGTAAGTTGAGCTACCTTGCTCGCAATGGGAAAGCTCCTTCACTGTATTGTCTGGTGTATATTCTCCTCTGTATATTCTATCTAATTTCTGTTTTACTGTGAACTCAGATAAATGGGTCCCTTTGCTGATTGCTCTTTGTGTTCATTGTGGAACTAGCGTTTGGTGGGAAGGGAGTCAAGCATAGGATATAAAATTTGGGGTCTTCCTTTTCCTATAAACAGTGATCAGAAGTTTAACGTGAACCTGAAAATCACATCCCCTTAGATTAATATGATATTTAAGGGAGCAGAGAGAAGAGTGGACAAGCTTTTGGCCTCAACCTTCTGCTTCCCCTCCTGGAAGGAAATAGTTTCCCTTGGAGAAGGGTAGAGGAGAAGAGACTAGAGATATCTGTTTTGCCTCCCTTTAAGCCCCACCACCATACCCCTATGCTACATGTGGGGGACAGCCCTCACATCATCATTTACATATTGTCTCCCCCCGTGAAATGTGGGTTCCATGAAAGTAGGGACTATGTGTTTGCCTTTATTTTATCCCCAGTGCTTTGCACCATGCCTAATATAAAGTATTTAATAAATGCTTTTACACACCTAGTCCTACCCTATCATTTCATAGATGAGGAAACTGAAGCTCAGATATAGAACTTATTACCACAATGTATATTATAGATTTATTTGGGATTTGTATAATAGGTTTCCAACTTTAGGTCACAACTCAAATTAGGGTCTGTGAGGGTCAATATAAAAGATATGCAAGGGGCAGCTAGGTGGCACAGTGGATAGAGCACTGGCCCTGAAATCAGGAGGACCTGAATTCAAATCTGGCCTCAGACCAAACACTGAACACTTGGCACTTACTAGCTGTGTGACCCTGGGCAAGTCACTTAACCCCAATTGCCTAAAAAAAGAAATAAATAAAAAAATAAAGTAAAAAGATATGCAAATGATCCTGAGAAAACTCATGTACTCCCTATCTTACATGGCAGCACTCATTTAACCTTTCTGAAGTTTAGTTTCTACAGCTATAAAATAGAAATAATAATGTCTGCCTAGCCTACCTGGCAGATTTATCAGGAGTGTCAAGTGAGATATTGTACACAGAAATGGAATATAAATTTAAGGTTTTGTGATTTAGTTATTTATGCATTGTGTATACATATAACATTGTTATTTTATATAAAGAGAAAGAGGGAGGGAAAATAAAGAAAGAAAAGAGAGTGACCAGAAGAGAAGAGCAGCAAGGGGAGGGGCAGCATGGCAAAGTGGGTAGAATACAAGCCTCAAGGCCAGGAAAGCGTGGATTTGAATATGGCACACAGTGACTGGCACTGGCCAAGTCATTTCACCTCACATTGCCCTTAACAACTTTTTAAGATTACAAGTTACAAAGAAGGTGCTAAAATGGGTAGGTGGAGTTTCCTCACTGGGAGCTGCCAATATCAATGAAATCAAACACACACACACACACACACACACACACACACATGCAATGTAAGGTTTTGTTATTGAGTTTATATCATTCAAATATAACAAATGCACATGTATACATATATAATGTTATATATAGCATGTATATTGTACAATTTAATTCTATAAACTCAATAACAAAACCTTATATTTTACATATATGTTGTTTGTGAAGTACATTATATACATTATATATATTATATATAATGTGTATATATATACATATATATGTTGTTTGTGAATGTTGGTATCTAACATTTTCAAAATAATAATTATATACATTTTCACTGTGTCACTGTGGAGCATTAGAATGCTTGTCTTGTGACCAACTAGGTAAGGGGTGAGAAAGAAATTCTCTGTGGACTCCTGGATCTACCTAAGGGCTAGTCTTGGGATGGGGCCTTCCCTGGAAAAACAGCATGTAAAACATGTTCCTAGGTCATCCTCTTGAACACTAAGCCAGGAGGGGTTTATATACTCTGCAAAATAGAAAAATAAAACCTCTTCAGAGCTGTGCTCCACCCCCGCCAACCCCAAAATTAACGTAATTGGGAAGCATTTACTGTCATACTCAACAAAACACTGAAGGACTCTTTCTCTAAATGAATCAAGCTTAACAGGAAAATACCATTGTCCAATGAAAGGTCTATGAAAAGGGAGTTGAAAGCTCTAGGGGAGAAATCTCCTCTAGAAAAATAGAACTAGGGGAGGGAGGAAGAGGAGAAAAAAACAAAATACACCCTCTGACCCTTTACTACTGAGGGCAAAGGGCCAATATTGCTCTGGCTTTGCTCCCACTCTAGCTGCTAATGCCCACTCTGCCTATGATGGCTGTCTTGCTGAATTCGAACAGCCTCTTAGTGTTCTTTTCCTCTCTGAACCCTTGTTCTCTGTTCCACTAGATTCTGTGAGCAACAGGACTGCAAGATCTCAGCCTGTCCAGACTCAACCCTGTTGAGATCATGAACTGCCTCTTACCAGGGAGCTATGTAATTAGTCCCTGCAAGCTTGCAGGAGGTGCTATGATGCTATTAAAAATGTTAAATATAAAGTACACAAGGGTATAACAGGCATTTATATAGCAATTTTAATGTTTATAAAGCATTTTATACAAATAGTATATCTCTTTTGATCCTCACAACAATCTTACAGGGAAGGTACCACAGATATCATCCTCATTTTGCATATTAAGAAAATGAGAGGTTAAGTGACTTACCTTTGGTCACACAGCTAATAAGTGCCAGAGTTGAGATTCCAATCCATGTGTTCCTGATTTCAAGTCCTTTACTATATCCATTAAAAAAACATTAGAAGGGCAGCTAGGTGGCACAGTAGATAGAGTACTGGCCCTGGAGTCAGGAGGACCTGAGTTCAAATCAGGCCTCAGACACTTGACACTAGCTGTGTGACCTTGGGCAAGTCATTTAACCCCATTGCCTAGCAAAGAAAACAAACAAAAAAAATTAGAAAAAAATTTATGGAAGTGATGCGAAGATCAGCAGAACCAAGATTGTAATATATACACATATATATTTGACTGTAATTTTGATATTTAAAAAAACAAAACCAAAAGTAGAAGAATTTTAGATAGACTTGGAAAGGAACACAGAGCAAATGCATTTTTGTTTATTGCCTGTTAATTTGGTTCTTCTTTATTAAATGCTAAGAGTTTGCATAAGATTTTCTTCTGTTGTATGATATTTGATTATCTGTTTTTATTGTCTGGTACTATTCATTTAAATATATATAATGATTTTTTAAAAAAATTCCTACTATTGAAGAATCTTTAATTTTATGAAATACATGCAGAATCTGTCTCATAAGAATCAACTCCAGCTCCCCTTCTGTATTTCTCTAATCCTTTCAATATTTTCATCCATCTTCTCTTCTTTTTCTGCAGTCTTAAAAGATGAGACAGCTCTCCTCCTTACGTAAGTTACTCCTTCCATACTACTCCCTCTCAGCTCCTCTAAGGCTTTGCCCCATCGTTCATGCCTCTTCATTCTCTCCCTCACTACTGGGTCCTTCTGCCCAGCCCACAAACATGTTCTGCATCTCCTATACCTTGACTTTGCCATCCTACATACTATCTTCCTCTCTCCTTTCCTCCTTTCCTCCTCTCTCATCTCTTCTCCTCGCCTTCATTATAAAAACATTAGAAAGCATAGTCTAAATTCAGCTTCCATTAAGTTAACCTCAAACCCTTACAATCTGCTCTCTAGTGCTGCCACTCTATTGAAACAATGCTCTTCGATGTCAGTAGCAAGTTACTTATCTCTATACTAGCACCTTAAACTCAATATGCCCCCCAAACTGAACTAAGTACTCATCCTTCCTCCAAAATGTACCTCCTCCTCTAACTTATCTACTTATGCTAATGATATCACCTTTCTCTTAGTCACCCAGGCTCATAAAGTAGATTTCTTTAATCCTTCTTTTTCCTTCACTATGTATATCTAATCACTCCTAACATCTTGTTAATTATGCCTCTATAATCTGTCTCCCATGTACACCTCCCCATCTCCAACTCCTAGCTTCCCTGGCTTCCTTCAAAGCTAAGTCCAAATCCCACTTTCTTCGGGAGTTCTTTCACGTTCTCCGCACTGTCACACATAGACACATCCCCTTCCCTCTGAGATTATCTCCCAATGACTCTGTATGGATCTTGTGTGTACACAGCTGTTTGCATGTTGTCTCCCTCTTAGAATAGGAGCTACTTGAGGGCAGGCTGGGTTTTTGTCTTTCTTATCCCCTATGCTTGGCATAAGTAAAAAATATTAATAAAATGCTTGTTGACTGCCTGACTTGATCCTTTTATTCTTATGCTATTTATCTCTGTCACCCATTTTACCTAAGGACCACAAGAAATTGATCCCCTTTTCCAAGTGCAACTTACTGGTTCTTCAGTATAACTTTCATATTTCCTACTCTACCTCCCAATCTACTTACTCCTTTACATCTATCTCATTTTCTCTTGTATCATTGTTATTTGTGGACATGTTCTACCTACCTCAACCTCCACGCACCCCCAAACTATAAGTCATAGGTTCCAATAGTTCACAGTTACAGTGCTTTTAAAGTTTACAAAGTGTTTTTTTCTCAAAAAACAACCTTGTAAGATAGAATGTACAGAATAATTATAATAACATGAATGAAAACAACTCTAAAAGACCACCAAACTGATTATTTGTGATGACTAAGCTTGGTCCCAGAGAAGAGATAATGAATTAAACTCCCCTCTTCTTGACAGTAACAACAAAAATAATAATAGCTAGCTTTTACATAATATTTTAAGGTTTGCAAAGCAAATAGAGAGTCCCAAAAGTCTTAGTGGAATTTTACATTTCAATAACTTCAGAAGTATAAATGCTACAAACTTACAAAAAGCAACATCTGAAAGGTCAATTACTTAACATTTTAAAATATTGATGTTTCTATTAAAATTCAATATTACCACTATCTTGTGCTACATATCACTGTAGTCAGTTTTCAAACTTTGTAAAAACTTTCATCAGCCACTGCTCAGTAACTGAAAGGATTGTTTTCATGATCCTAGCCTCAAGAGCATACGAAATATGAAGATTTGATACACACACAACAATTTTGACATGACCACACAAGAAAAGGTCTAATGAAGATGGAACAAGTGACTAAGGTGGCCAAGTAAGAGGGACCTTCTCTACAGATCCATGGATCTGAGCATTATCCAGAAATTGAAGCACATGGAATACATACTGACAGGGTTCACTATGCTGTTAAAATTAAAATTAAAAATTTATCATTCTAAATTCAAAAAGCAAATAAGTACAAAGATATGAATAATTAAACTTTCTTTTTGTAGATTTTAATATTTTATTTTTTCCAATTACATGTAAAAACAATTTTAATATTCTTTTTTTTATTTTGAGTTCATAATTCTCTCTCTCCCTCCACCACTCATTGAGAAGGCAAGCAATTTGATATAGATTATACATATGCAGTTGTGCAAAACATATTTCCATATTAATAATGTTATGAAAGAAAATGCATACCAAAAACCACAAAAAAATAGAGAAATTTAAAAGAAATCTTCAATCTACATTCAGACTCCATCACTTCTTTCTCTGGAGGTGGATAGCAGTTTTCATCATAAGTCCGTTGTATTGCTGAGAACAGCTAAGTCATTCACAGTTGATCATTACATAATATTGCTATTAATAAGTACACTGTTCTCTTGGTTCTGCTCACTGCACTTTGCATCAGTTCATGTAAATCTTTGCAGGTTTTTCTGAAGGCATCCTGCTGGTCATTTCCTATAGCACAATAGTGTTCCATCACAATCATATACCACAACTTGTTCAGTCATTCCTCATTTGAAGGGAATTCTCTCAATTTCCAATTCTTTGTTATCACAAAAAGAGCTGCTTATAAACATTTTTGTACAAATAGGTCCTTTTCCCTTTTCTTTGATCTTTTTGGGATACAGACCTAGTAGTGGTATTGCTGGGTCAAAGGACATGCACAATTTTATGGCCCTTTGGGCATGGTTTCAAATTGCTCTCCAGCATGGTCGGATTGGTTCACAACTCTACCAACAGTGTCCCAATTTTCCCACATTCCCTCCAACATTTGTCATTTACCTTTAGCCAATCCACTAGATAGTGAGGTGGTACCTCAGAGCTGTTTTAATTCTCAATTTTCCAATCAGTAATGACTTAGACCATTTTTTCCCATATAACTATACGTAGCTTTAATTTCTTCTTATGAAAACTGCCTGTTCATATCCTTTAACCATTTATCAATGGGACAATGATTTGCATTCATATAAATTTGATTGAGTTCTCTATATATTTGAGGAATGAGGCCTTTATCAGAAAAAGTTACTGTAAACATTTCCCCCTGGTTTCCTGCTTTCCTAATAATCTTGGCTGCATTAGTTTTGTTTGTGCAAAACCTTTTTAATTTAATGTAATAAAAATTATACATTTTACATCCTGTAATGCTCTTTATCTCTTCTTTGGTCATAAATTCTTCCCTTATCCTTAGATCTGACAGGCAAACTATTCCATACTCCCCTAATTTGCTAATGGTAATTTGTACCATTCACATTCACTGTTACAATTACTATGTATTTCCCTCTGTTCTATTTTTCTCCTGTTTTTCATTCTTTCTCTCCTTTCACCATGTCCCTCTTCAAAAATGTTTTGCTTCTGACCAACACCTCCCCCAATCTGACCTCCCTTCTTTCAGTGCCCCTTCCTTATCTTATCCCCCTCCACTCCTACTTTCCTGTGGGGTAATAAAGATTTTGATACCCATTTGGAAAAAAAGGTACAAAAGTTCACTGAAGAAAATAATTCCTTAAAAATTAGAATTGGGCAAGGGGAAGTTAATGACTTTATGAGACATCAAGAAACAAAATAAAATCAAAAGAATGAAAAAAACAGATGAAAATATTAAATATCTCATTGGAAAAAGTGACTCACTTGGAAAATAGATCAAAGAGAGATAATTTAAGAATTATTGAACTACCTGAAAGCCATGATCAAAAAAAGAGCCTAGACATCATCTATCAAGAAATTATCAAGGAAAACTCTTCTGATACCCTAGAACCAGAGGGTAAAATAGAAATTGAAATAATCCACCAACCATCTCCTGAAAGAGATCCAAAAATGAAAACTCCCAGGAATAGTTTAGCCAAATTCCAGAGCTCCCAGGTCAGGTAGAAAATATTGCAAGCAGCCAGAAAGAAACAATTCACTGTCTACATCCAGAGAAAGAACTGATGGAGTCTGAATGCAGATGGAGAAATGATATATTCACTTTTTTGTGATTTTCCCTTTTGTTCTATTTCTCCTTTCACAACATGACTAATGTGGAAATATGTTTTACATGATTACATATGTATAACCTATATCAGATTGCTTCCCATCTTGGAGAGGAGGGAGGAGAGGGAAAGAGGGAGAAAAATTTGGAACTCAAAATCTTTCAAGAAATGAATGTTAAAATTGTCTTTACATGTAACTGGAAAATACAAATTACTATTAAATTTTTTCTTTTTTTCTTTTAAAAAAAAGCAGAATTAGATAAATAGATAACCCATTTGGCCAATTCTACTTTGTAAGAAGCTCTTTTCTTCAGTGAATTTCTGTATATCTTTTTCCATCTGACCAATTCTGCTTTCTAAGGAATTCTCTTCAGTTGATTTTTGTGCCTCTTTTATTATTTGACCTATTCTGTTTTTTAAGGTGCTATTTTCTTCAATGGTTTTTTTTTTGTGCCTTCTTTACCAAGCTGTTGACTCTTTTCTCATTGTTTTCTTGTATCACTCTCATTTCTTTTCTCAATTTTTCCTCTAGCTCTCTTATTTGATTTTTTTTTTTGTTTTGCTTTGTTTTTGGTTGGGCAATGGGGTGAAGTGACTTGCCCAGGGTCACACAGCTAGTAAGTGTTATGTGTCTGAGGCCAGATTTGAACTCAGGTCCTCCTGAATCCAGGGCTGGTGCTCTATCCACTGTGCCACCTAGATGCCCGTCTTATTTGATTTTTAAAATCCCTTTTGTGATCTTCTATAATTTTTTTGGGACTAAGACCAATTTACATTTTTCTTTGAAGCTTTGTTTTTTTGACATTGTTGTCTTCCGTGTTTGTATTTTTGATCTTTCCTGTCACCCTAGTTACTTCATATGGTTGGGTCCTTTTTTTTGTTGTTTGCTCATTTTTCCAGACTATTTCTTGACTTTTGACTTTATGTTAAAGTTGGACTCTACTCCTGGGATGGAGGGGGCACTGTTCCAAAGTTCAGAGTTTTTGTGCTGCTACCCTCAGAGCTAGTTTTAGGCATCTATAAGTTTTCAGTTCTTCCAAGGAAAGGTGTGGTCACTGCTCTCCTGGCTGATGCCATGGTCGATGAGTGACTACAAGTATTTCTTTCCACCCTGGAAGTGTGAGCAGGGTCCCTGCTCCTGCTAGTGCTCAGCCTCAACCTGGGATTATGATCCAGAACTACATATGGGAGAGTCCTGCTCCCAGTGCCAGGAAAGGGTCCCCTGCAATCTCCTTCTGACCAGTTGTTTATCCTCCTTACCTTCTGAGGGCTGAGAGCTTGTAAAGCTGCCTCTGATTCAGTTACCCCCAAGGCCTGCTGCTGGCTTGCTGGGGCATGGCCTGTGCTGTCACAGCCTGTGCTATACTGTGTTTGACTGCACTCCACTCTCACCTCAGAGAGACAGACATTTCTTACCAAACCTCTCAGTTGTCTTAGGCTAGAACATTGTTTCACCCCATCCTTTTATTGGATCTGTTACTCCAGAATTTATTTTAAGACATTATTTTAATGCTGTTTGGAGGGGAAAGTGGGAGAGCTCTGGTGAGTCCTTGCCTTTACTTCACCATCTTGGCTCTACTTTCCATAATCAAACTTTCCAATTTTAAGTTGTAGCTTTTATATTTTTGAAGTTATTTAAGCTTGAAATTTCACTAAGACTTTTGGGACAACCCTGTGAGTTGAGTGCTATATTATTCCCATTTTACAGATGGGAAACTGAGTCTTTGTGGGTAACTGGCTTGCCCAGGCTTGCACAGCTAATAAGTGTCTGAGTAGATATAAATTTACATCTTCCTGATTACAAGTATAGCACTTTATCTACTATACTATGACCTAGCAGAAGGGTTGGGGAGAAGCACATAATATATACACTGTTAGTTAGATATTGTCACTTTATCAATTGGTTTTATTTAATTATTTTTCTCTGTTACAAGTGCAACAAGTTCAATGATGGTAGGAGAGAATTTATTGGGAAACAATATAAAATACATATATATATACAACATATACATAAAAACAAAAGGCATCAATAAAACTTCATATTTTAGTAAAAATTATATAAAAGAAGACTTGGGGAAAAACCCAAACTTGAATTATTACCTGATTTTTAAGGAGGAAAAACAGAGGCTCAGAGTTATCAAGTGACTTGCTCAAGATTACACAGCTTGTTATTATCAAAATTCAAAAGTACATATCTTGACTTTACATTCAGAATTCTATTTGTCTGTACTGTACTTCAGAGTCTCTGTTGAATCTATTTTTTTTAATATGTCCTAGAGCAGGGTAGGGGAACCTATGGCCTCGAGGCCACACATGGCCCTCTATGTCCTCAAGTGCTGCCCTTTGACTGAATCCAAACTTCACATTTTGGACTTCTTAGTTCACTTCAAATCCTTGTTCTGTGAAGTCTGGATTCAGTCAAAGGGCCATACTTGAGGACCCAGAGGGCCCCATGTGGTCTCGAGGTCACAGGTTCCCTACCTCTGTCCTAGAGCCTAATAACTTGTCTGGCAGTCAGTAGGTACTTTGTAGGATTGAAATGGAATACATATTCCAACAAACTTGACTCTAAAATAGAGATTTATAGCCTAAATCTATTTCCGCCAACATCTTCTATTTTAAAATCAGAGATATAGCTCAATCCAATAGCCCAAGTTGAAATATTTTGGTGAGTAAAAATGTAGGCAGCCAGCCTTATGCTGGGCACTATGGCATATTGGTTTTATTATGTCTGCTGAATTTGTGGTTGTTGTTAGGGATATTCTTACCTGAAGATAGAGTAGGTGGCTGCCTGGTACGTGTCACAATTTTAAATGGACTTCCTGTATGTACACACACACACACACACACACACAAACTGAAACAGAAACAAACAAAACCACTCATCAATCTATTCAGTGATTCCTAAAATTTCTTTAACAAAATCACAGAATCTTAGAACCATAAAGGCCTTTAAGGGTCATCTAACTATTTTCTCAAGCATGAATCCCCTCCCACAACATTGCAGACAAGTACTCACCGCAGCCGTTATTTATAGATAAAGCCTGTTATTCTCTGGTTAGAGAAAAAGCCAATCAGAGATGAGTACACAAGTAATTACTACTACTAATAACAATATTAGTATTACTGATATTAATAACATTAATAATGTATACTTTAGTGTGAATATAAGTGAATAGTAATTACTTGTGAATAGATTCCAGAAGGGAAGACAGAGCATCTTTAGCACTCTGGTTCCAAGGAAACGTTCTCATGGGGAGGCAAGAGGCAAAGAGCAGCTGAAAAATATTAGGCAAATCTAGAAGTTTGGATTTCGTTCTGTTTTGCTTTTAAATTGTATTGTTAGCTTTTGATTTTCTATCACAAATATTGATCCTTATCCCTGTCCCTGTCCAGTGACTAACATGTAGAAATATTAGAAAAATTGAATTGTATCAATCTTGAAACTCTGACCATAACTAAATGCAAAAAATAGAAATATGCTCATAGGTTCTCTTTGGAGAGATAAATAAGTAATGCACTTGGTTTTATCGTGTATCTAAAGGCAACTAAGAAATCTAAGAAACACAATTCCATTAGGCATTTAGTTATTTAGTCATCTTGTATTATAGTGTACCTGATAAGTGCCAATTGTCTCAAGTCTTAGTGAAATTCTAAGCATCAATAGCTTAAAATAAAGATTTTTAAAAAGACCACCACGAAAATAATTGCAAGTTTATGCACCAAAATAGGATGAAAGACTTCGAATTGGCATAGACCTCATAGATCACTTAATCTCACCATCTTCATTTTACAGATGAAGAAATTGAAGTTCTGGGTAATGAAGTGACTCCCCCAAGATCTTAAAGGTGGCTTCTGGTAGAGCCAAGATTTAAACCCAGGTCCTTAACTGAATCCAAACTCTTTCTGTGGCACCATGTGGCTTCCTCTGGCAATGGATTAAGAGGTAGAGAAAACTTACAAAGACCTAAGACCTAAAACAACATATGTTTTGATATTCAGTTATTTTAAGGAAAATGGAAAACATGGATAAGAAATAAGGAATGAGAAAGGCTAAATATTTGTAAACTACACAGACACTTCACATTAATATATCATTAATTCTTTTGTCAAAAAGAGCATCAGAAGGTATTAGACATGGCACAAATCACACACACACAAAAGAAAGAAATCTACTGTATTTTAACAGAAAGGAAATGACTCATTACTGACATAGGAGTCATTCTTGAATAATTTGCCTGTACAGACAACTCATTAGTCATATCAAAGACCAAAGTTTGTACAAGTTAGATAAATAAGCCAGCTGTGGGGTGCATACCTATGATTCCTGCTGCTGGAGAGGCTGAGGCTTATGGGTCACTTGCGTTTAGGGGTTCTGAGCTGCAACAGGCTAAAACAGCTTGAGTATCTATACTAAGTGTGGCACAAAAATGGGCCACTAGAGGAAGAGGGCCATCAGATAGTCTAAAGAAGGGTTAACTGGTCCAGGCTGGAAAAATGTGACAGATTAAAGCTTCCATGCCAAACAGTATTGGAATTGGGCCTGTGAATGACCACTACACTTCCAGTCTAATTAAACTAAGTCACACATGACCTATTTAAATAAATAATTTGTATAGAGTATAAACAGAAGAAAAGACATAAATAGTAAATACAATTTTCATCCAGAAGTTTCACTGATGTAAATCAATTGCCAGAGACCAAAAAAGCCCAAAAAATGTCCTAATCAACAAATATCTTGACATATCTGCCAAGTGGAAAGATAGATTAGCTAAGAGCAACATCATTTAGAATATAAACTCATTTGTAAACTCTTGTGGAGGATAGGGAAAGATTACAAGTGGTATTATTTCATGAAGCAGAGAAAAACAGTAGAAAGTAAAACAAATTATTTAAAAAGCTTGAGAAGACATTCATCTAACCAAAGTTATCCCAAGAACATTTAACAACAAAACCAGAAGGACAACAAAGATGGAACAGATCTACAGATATACAATTCTTTATCAACAAGAACAATGGAGTCATTAGAGTTGGTTTGTATCATCACAGTCCCAGGTGTGTTTATAGAGGATGTATAAATAGCACTAAAAGGAACAAAGATCAGAAAAGCAGGATTCAGTTAAGCAGACATGAAGGAGAGCTATGCTGAAGGTGATGCAATCATGAAACCACTGAGGAATCAGTTCATAAGCTGTCTGAAGGAGGAGAAAGATAGCAAAGGTATGGGGAAAAACTCAAACTTTGTTAATGCCAAAATAAAAAGTGAGAGAATAGCAATAATTACAAGTCTAGATACGTATATGTATATATATAATATATGTATAATTACCATATATCACAGCATATATAACAGTATATATCCTCTGTGGCATATATATGTACATATATATGTATGTGTTTATATATATATATATATATGTATATATACATATATATATATCTCCATTATATCTTCTATTTAAAGCTATACTCAATGATGGACAAGCACTGTGGGTCGTCAACCTCACTGCATGTCATAATCTGGATATTCTTAATCTACTTGGTTTTTCCTGTGTGGATGGTTAGACTTCTCTACTAGCTCTGCTCCTGACTCTGGATTTTTCCACTTTCATAGCACAGCCTTGTGACCTTGAAAAATATTTCCATCCTGGTGGCTCTGTCCTCTAATGAGTGAATTCTTGCCCAAGACTACCATTTCAGGAAGTGTCCAGGCCTTCCATGCTTACTTCTCTTCTAGCTCCACTCCTGACACTCCTATCTTTTCCACCTCTGATCCAACAGCTTTTTCACTCTAGAGCTCCGATTCCTACAGCTCTTTCCTCTAATTGGAAAGGTCCTCCCCAGGAATACCATTTCAAGAAGTTCCCAGGCCATCTTTGATCACTTCTGTCTTAACCCCACTTCTAATTTTTCAGAATTGCCTCCATAGGGGTAACCCTCCCCCTGCTGCTTTCTGACTTCCTTTTATGTGTTGTTTCCCCCCTTTAGAAAGGAAGCTCCATGAGGGTAGGAACTGTATTGGTTTTGTTTGTATTTGTATTTATAGCTGTTGGTTAGCACAGTGCCTAGCACATAGCAAATGCTCAATAAATGCTTTATCTGTCAGAAAGCAATGGTGTATGTAAGCAGTTTGCAGCATACAGCAAGTAAAGAACTACAAGGGGCAGCTAGGTGGCATAGTGAATAGAGCTCTGGCCCTGGAGTCAGGAGAACCTGAGTTCAAATCCAGCCTCAGACACTTAACACTTACTAGCTGTGTGACTCTGGGCAAGTCACTTAACCCTCACCAAAAAGAAAAAAAAAAAGAACTACAAAGAAGAGCCAGAATAAAGGATATCATCAAAGAAATATAGAATAGAAAAAAAGGAAAGACTGTTGACATGATGAGAATGAGGGATAAATAGTGGACAGCCCATATGTTACACTGGTATACTGTTGATATAAAAAAAAAAAGCCAAGAAGTACCACCCCATCCCCATGTTGGGTGGGTGCCCTATGGCCAACTTAATGGAGGACAGGGACAAGAGTTTCATTAGATATTCAAGAATGAATGGGTCTACAAAGTTAAAGGAAGAATTCTCCCCATCAGGGAGAATTCACATCCATTTGAATATTTTGAGACCATATTATTCTCCTATTCAGTAAAATCCAGTTGACTTCCTTTTGCCTCTAAAATCAAATATAAACTCCTGTTTCAATGCCCTTTACAACATTTTCCTCCACCAGTTTTTCCAACCTTACTGCATACTATTCTCCCACCTATAATTTGTTATCTAGCTAAACTGGTATTCTCCTCGTTCCTCTCACATGACACTCCTTCTCCAATGCCCATTGCTTTGCACTGGCTGTTTTCCATGTCTGCAATGTACTTCTTCACCTCTACCTCACAAAATCTTTCTCTTACATCAAGATGCAGCTCAAGCACCTTCCTCAAGAAAATTTTCCTGATTCCCCCAACTGCTAGTGCCCTCCCTCTCAAACTACCTTGTATTTAACTATTTTGTATTTATTTGTATTTTTTCTCTTGATATTTTTCTGTATATGCTTATATATATTCTTGTTGTTTTCATCATTAAACTCCTCATGAATAGGAGCTGTTTTATATATTGAATTTTGTCTCTAGCATCTAACGAGTACCTGGCACATAAATATTGGTTATTATTGGTGCTTAAATATTGGTTTATTGATTGAAGTATACCTATTGTTCTCCCAATAGAACTCTTACTTGTAACAAAGAACAGTTTAGCATAACCTTCTGTGTGACAGCACATAGAACACTCTGCACTGATAATGCCTTGCCTCTAGGGAAATCTAGGAGGGAAAGCTTTTTACATCAGCCATCCTAGGATATCTGGATTGATTACTATGTTAAATTTGAATTCAGGAAACAGTTTCATCACTGAGTTCAAGCTAGAGCTCTTCTGATTATATCAAATGATCATATGAACCAGGGCACTTCAGACTTTCCTTCACCGATTAGATAACCATAGCACAATTTGAGGAACAGCTCTAACTAGCTAATGAATACATCCACCTAGAAACTTGAAAAGTTTTAAGGTTAAGGCAATTTCCAAAGCTTAGCAAGGTAGAGGAAATGCAGGTATCCTCTACAGAAAAGACACTGAAGGAGCTGACCACAGAAGTGGATATTAGAATTTCTCTCTTTTGGGAGATTTTCAGAGAACAAATAGATTCTTAAAGGTTTGCAAAAGGGCTATATTCATAAAGATCCCATGAGATAAATATAGTTCTAAAATAATAACTTTATATATGAGAAAACTGAGGCTCAATGAGGTTAAATGACTTACCTAGGGTCACACAATTAGGAAGTGCTGGAGCTGAAACTGTCTTCTGACTCCAAGACCAATGTTCTTTCCACTATACCCCAAAGGACATATTCCTACTTGATATCGTTGAGAAATATTTTAATATCATTCTATATGTACTTATTGTTAAATTGGTTAGGAACTAGCTACAAACTTGTTGTTAATATTATCTAATTTAGTTAAGAAAATGTACTTTTTTGTTTCTCAAACACCCATTTGCAAATGGACCACTGAGCTGATAGCAAGACTGCATGCTGACAAATGCAGTAGTCTGCCACCTAGTGGTTAAACAAGCTTGCGAATTGTAGACTATGGACCTATGTTACGAATTTATACATCTGTGAAGTTATAGCAATACCCATAGCAATTATTTGTTTACATGAACTGCTTACTATTTATATCTAATTACTATGGAACACAACAATAATTATGTTCATCATTAAATGTCAGATTAACTTTGTGATGAGTTGTGATAATTGCATTATCCTCTGTATTCTAATCTTTATTAGTTTGTTGTTCATGTAGCATAATCATCTGTTTACATCTTTAAAAAAATTATAGGGAACAATGGATTATATAGCCTGCTTAATTCTGCTTGGCCGTAAAACTCCATTACTGCTTTTGTTATAAGAAAGAGGAGATATAAAATAAAAAGGAATGTTATACTGGAAATCAGGAGACCTGGGTTTGAGTCCCTGCTTTTCAACTGGCCGGATACATAAGATTATAGGATTAAAGCTGGAAGGGCCCTTACCTGCCATTTAGTCCAAGCCTCTAATTTTAGGGATGAGGAACCTGAGACCCAGAGAGTTAGCATGCATAGTGGTCACACCTGGGTAAACTGCCTTGGCAAATGGGCTAAACTTGATTGAGGGTAACCAATAGACCTAAAAGCTGTTGGTGAGTTAGGGAGATGTGAAGACTATCCCAGGAAGAATGGGTGGATAAAAACAATTTGTTCCAATGGCCATGAAGGCAGCTCAAACAGATGATGTGGAGTACATCAGAACTTGATCAGACATTGAAGACACCAAGGTCATCCAATGTATCTCAAGCCATCACCAGTCATCTTGACTTTTGTCTTGCCCCTGGACCTCAATGACTTAGGAAGAGAGAGTGAGACTGATGACTTTGTTCAACACTGCCTCACAAATCCAATTTATATGTAAGTCAAGACATCATCCCATAATGTCATTGGTCCTCTTCAAAAACAAAGGAAAAACAACAATATTTCTACATATAGAAAATATATATTTATGCACATTTACAGACATAGATCAATACTGTACTAACCTTTTATAGTTGAAGGAAATCTTTACCGAGTTAAGTATGCAAGGAGAGTGGGTTGATCAGGAGACTTCTCCAATCAATTTGATCAACATTCCTCCCTCCTTATAGAATATGGACATGCCTGCTGACAACTTGTTAAGAGGAAAAAGACAACTTGGTTCCAGTGCCTGGTGTTTCGCTCAATATGATTAGCTATCTAGGATTCTGGGGAGGATGGACTGTTGTCAAAGGAACTGCCTTTCTGTGCTGGACTATAAAAGAGCCAAAAGAAGACCCCTCTCCATATTTTTTCGTCTTTTCCTTGTTCAGAAAATAGACCAGAGCACAGATATCAGAATCTAGCCTTCTAGCAGTGCTGTCTTGGAGAATTGGCTTAAGAATAACCCCCAGTTCAAGAGTTTAGGGACCTGGCTTTGAGAAAGAAAAGATAAGTTAATGCTATTTGTAGAAAGAAGAGAATCACCCATATTGTCGCTGTAGCTGGAGAGCAGAAAAGGATTAAATCCGTACGATGGTGAAGTAGAAAACCTGGTCTTTCCTGTCCACTATTTCTGTCAGAAATTCAGATTGTAAAGATTCTGATGGAAATGGGGCTTTCCATTCAATAGACCCAAAGTTTTAGTCTTTTAGGGGAAGTTCAAGCCACAGAAAGTCCTATGAGTTTGGGAGTCATTGTGTAAGGTCTATGGCAGAAGAAGAAATTCACTAGAATAGTAGATTTGCAACCTTGCTTGCAACCCAAAGTTCAATTCCTTCCACAAGGAATTACGCTGAGTGCTTAATGAATTTTCTGTTCCTGTTTATGGGCTCCTGTGAGTGTTCTGAATCTTCTGTATTTTTGGTGGAATGAAGTAAAAATTGTCCTATACCTGACATTCATTTGTTATCTTGGCTATGTGTATGGGGACTCTGTTACCCACATTTGTGGAAACACAGACAAAATATGTTTGGAGATTTCTCAGAGTAATTACTTGGTAAAAGTATAATGAGTCTAAAAGGAATTATCCTTTTGGGGTCAGCCTCCAAGATCAAATTCAGTCTTTTGAAGTCTAGAACTTGGGGAGTCCTAGATCATGGCTAACATCTATATGAGTATATTCTAGATAAATCTGCAAATGAATCCATATCATTCTGTTTACAGAACTAGTAGCTTTATCCTGCTATAGGCTAAAGTAAGCCCTGATGAGAATAAGCAAGTATTTAGTATCTGTGAAACCAGCAGGTTCACAAAAGTTCCACTGGAAGCAACAGAGCAATAAGGATTGACCTAAATAGTGAGCAGAGATCAAAACTTGGCTTTTTGTACAGAAAAATTCAAATCAAACTATAGACTAGGATGGTTCAATCATGTCTTGTGCCATAGATTATTCTACAATGGCAAACCAACTCATCTGGATGGGAGATATGACAAAGTAATATGAAATTAGTCCAACTTGGCTCCACAGTCTGTAATGGGGGTGGATCTGGGATAACAGCTTATAAATATCCCAAGGGGAGCAATTGTGGTGGTGGTGATGATGGTGGTGGGGAGGAGGGGGAGAATGGCTACTAAAGAGTGAAATTGTTAAAGGAGGTGGTGTTGCTATGCAATGAAACCAAGCTGGTGGAATATTAACCAGGATAAGATTCTCCAACAAAAAGCTCAATTGGTAGAATAATTTTCTGTTTTGTGGAAGAAAATAGTAAGGAGAATTCAACATTATAAGTGCATTAGAGAATTGCAAAGCTAAGTGCTATGTGAGGTCTGAGGGGGAAAGAGTCACTGAGAGAGAATCAAGAAAGAAGAGGTAGCATTTGAGCTGGGATATAAAGGGTGGGTAGAACTCAACAAACAGAAAGAAAGAAAGCATTTCAGGCATTGGGAGCCACACGAGCAAAAACATTGAAGCAGGCAAGTGCAAATATGTTTAGAGAAGAACCGGTAGTCCTATTTGGCTAGATGATAGAATACATGCAAGTAAGTCAAGATAGTGCTAGGAAGGTAGAGTGGTGCCAGTTGGTGAAAGACCTTACTCGATAGGGAACTCTGAAGATTTTTGAGCAGAAGAGATATATGATGAGATCTATGCAGAAGAAAGATTATTTTGGTAGCAGTTCCCCTCCGACACTATGCTCCAGCCAAATTGGCCTCTTTGCTGTTGCTCATACATGATATTCTGTCTCTTCTTTCTGTGCCTTTGCAAAAATTATTTTCTATACCTGGAATGTCCTCCCTCCTCACCTTTGCTTCTTGCAGTCTCTAGTTTTGTTCAAGACTCAAATGCTATTTAAGGCCTTTCCTAATCTCCCCAGTTGTTGGTACTCTCTCCCCATTGTTCAGTTGTTTTCAGTCATATCTGACTCTTCATGACTCCATGTAGGATTTTCTTGGCAAAGATACTGAAGTAGTTTGCCATTTCCTTCTCCAGCTCATTTTACAGATGAGGAAACTGAGGCAAACAGGGTTAAGTGAGTTACTCAGGATCACAACTAGTAAATGTCTGAGGCCACATTTGAACTTAAGTCGTCCTGACTCCAGGCCTGGCACTCTAACCATTGCACCTACTAGCTACCTGACAGTGAAGCAGAGAAAAGAGTAATAACATATTGAGGAGATGGGGACACTGCCCTCCTTCCTGTTCCTCAAATAAAATACTCCATCACTCATCTCTTGGCATTTTCACTGGCTGCCCTTCATGCCTAGAATTCCTTCCCTCTTCATTTCTGTGTCTTGGTTTCCTAGGCTTCCCTTAAGCCTCCAGCTAAAATCCTACTTTCTACAAGAATCCTTCAACAAGTCGCCTTAATTCCATCACCTTCTCTCTGTTGGTTATCTCTAATTTATCCTGTATATATCATATATAATACATGTATGATGTAATACAGTAATATAATGATTAATATAATTTATATATTGTATCACATTAAACATTATGTTTATATTATACATAATGTATTATATATTATATTTCTATTACATACAAATATGTAATATAATATAGTCTGTATTATATTTATGTTACATACAAATATATAATTAATATGTTTGAATATATAACATATTTGTGTTATGTATATACATGTGTGAATGTATACATATGCATACATATGTATATGTAGACATATGCATGCATGCATGCATACACACACACACACACACATAGTAGTCATTTGCATGATGTCTCTCTCCTTAATCTGTGAGTTCCTTGAGAAAAGGGACTGTCTTCTGCCTTTCTCTGCATCCCCAGCACTTAGAATAGTGCTTGGAATAGAGTAGTTACTTAATAAATAATTACTGATTAACTGTGCTTCTATACAGGGGAGGTTTAAGCATGTTTTTCAGTCAAGAAGAGGAGGGAAAAAAAGATGCATTGGAGTTATTATAATTGATGGAACAAAGACACGGAGAAAGAAAAAAGGGTACTGGGGCAGCTAGGTGGTGCAGTGGCTAGAGCACAGGCCCTGAAGTCAGGAGGACCTGAGTTCAAATCCAGCCTCAGACACTTGATACTTACTAGCTGTGTAACCCTGGGCAAGTCACTTAACCCCATTGCCTAGCCAAAATACTACTACTACTACTACTACTACTACTACTACTACTACTACTACTA